>NC_057705.1:365969-600969 GCF_014466175.1 Vespula pensylvanica
TAAATTGTACATATAATTATAAAACGCAAGTATTACCGGGCGGATGGCTGCATACTTCAAAACTTTTCCAATATCATTTTCAATCTAATTCTAATTAAACGAAGTACTTATTTTCGCACGTCCGTACATTCTTTCTAATTCCAACTATAAGGTTTAGTTCATATTGCTAATGATACTTGAATAGATAAATATTGTTACGAGCTACCATGCGTTTGGACGTAAACGTTTTAGGTAATTGTTTTACTAATGGTTAAAGAAGAACAAAAAATATATATTAAAATATATATAATACAATATTTGTGTTTGTGATGTGTATATATATATATATATATATATATATATATATATATAAAATGTAAAGTTTGTGTAATTTACAAATACTTCTCAATTAATCTATTGTCAGAAAAGTGTAATCTAGCATTATTTTTATTAGATGTATCACTATTTTTATTACATATAAGAATTTCTATCTCATATTAGTTCGATTCTTATATTAAGCATGTAGTGTCGTAACTGAGATAAGCTGATACATACATCAGTGCTATAGTCGCATAGTGGGGGCAGTGTTTCCTTCCTACGTTGGAGTTCATATTAAGTCACATACGCTACGAGCGAAAGGTGATGAAACAGCCTTAATTCAAGTCACTAAACACATATCATATACACATATTATTACCAATGAATCGTTTTCTTGTGAACATTAAGAAATGTAAAGATTAATATAACATAAGTTCTGTTTTATATGAAAAAGAAAACACTATGCTTCCAATACGATATACACGAAATTTATTTCTCAGAGGAATTTGCATAATTTATTTATCTGCTTTTCTCAGTTTCTATGTTCAGATTCCTGGTATGTACTGTACTAAATTAATGGAATATAATAGCAGTGGAACATAATTACAAATAAGAAAAGTTTCAAAATAAGAATACAAAATAAGTAATTTCAACTTATATATATTTAGGGTTATACGGTAATAATGGAATCTTACCTGCTAGAACACAGTTAAATTTTGAAAGTCATATATCATTCAATGAAAAATTTTCACAAAAGCCAACATTGATATGGTTCGCTCCATATTTAGGCTTAAATGTAGAATATATGCTTGATTTATTATCACTTTTTGGAGTAACACTTGCTTTTTTAGGGTAAGTCGGAAAATTTTATTTAGATTTTATATGGTTTTGATAAATAGTATAATATGGTGGCATTATTTAAAGTAATTATTATTATTATAAGTATTATTATTATTATTATTACTTCTATTGTTACCTTTTAAACAATCTTTTTTGTAATGAAATATTTCTTTTTTTCTTACAGATTTGTTTCACAAAAGTTCTGTATTTCACCTGTGTTTATAACACTTTGGTTGTTATATTATTCTTTATACCAAATTGGTCAAATATTTATGAAGTTTCAATGGTAAATTTCAACAGAGCTTTGACTTTTTTATTATGAATATTTATAAATTTATGGAATTCTTAAATAATTTAACAATTTTTACATTATTTTGTAGGGATTCTCTTCTCTTGGAAACAGGATTTCTATGTATCTTCATAGCACCACTTTTATATTCTCAGAATAATAAAAGAAGTACTCCAAGTGATACTGTTACTTTTTGGACTGTGCGTTGGTTACTCTTCCGATTGATATTTTCTACTGGTGCAGGAAAACTCATTTCTCAATGTCCAAGTTGGTGGAAATTGAATGGTAATATCTGTATAAACTTTAATCTGAAAGAAAGTTTATATTTTGTATGTTAAATGCTTTTTACAGCTTTGAACACATATTTTGAATCTCAATGTATACCTACTGCTTTAGCATGGTATGCACATCATTTGCCAGTTTGGATCCTTCGGTTTACTACTGTTCTAACAAATGTTATTGAAATTGTTATTCCATTTTTATTCTTCTTTCCAAATAGATTAGTAAGAGTAACAGCTTGCTATCTTCAGGTAAACCATATTTTTTATAGTAATTAATTGTATTTTTCATGATAATATATATAAAAGAATTAGAGTTGAAAAATGTTATTATAATTTTAGGTATTCCTACAAGTTTTCATTATTGTAACAGGAAATTATAACTTTTACAATTTTTTGATAATATGCTTATGTATCTCTTTACTGGATGATCATATTTTCAATGGTAGAAAACATAAAAATAATAATGTCACTGACAAAAATTCTGTATTTTTGTGTATCATGATATATACAAGTATATTATATGGTATGTGTGTGTATTACAACGTACATATCACGAATAATTGGACTATTGAAACTGAAATTGGTAAGTGTTTTTATATGTATATAGAATATTAAGTGCTTTATGAAACTATTATATTCATTCTTTTTTATTATTATTTAACTCTCTATTTCTAGCATTTACTCAAAAGCAATTTGATAATGCCCTGTCATATATAATTCCTATTTCCATTTATATGGGTATTGTGTCACTAGGATACATAATAATAAATACAATGAAAGACTTAGTAATTTTCAGTAAAGGAACACAGAGTAAAGCAATTGTTAATCTTGTTACAATTTTATACACTGCTGCTGTATGTTTAATTTTTACCCTTAGTATTGTAAGTAAATATAAAAATACTTAATGTATATGTTACTATTTCGAATTGTCATAAAAGTAATGTAGGAATGTATATTATTTAGGTGCCATATGTTACATTGAATCCATCTTACAACTTATCAATACCATCTCAGATTCAAAAACTTTACACAAATGTTGAACATCTCCATCTTGTTAACAGTTATGGTTCATACAGACCTATGAAAGATAATAGTGGAAGGCCAGAAATAATTATTGAAGGCAGTAACACTATTGATGGATCTTGGAAAGAATATGAATTTCTATACAAACCAGGAAATGTAAATAATATATTGCCATTTGTAGGTGAGTTATTTGATAAATACTATATATATGAATATGAACTATTTAAATGTCTTAGAAATTTTTATTTAGCAAATTAGATGTAGTTAAAATTAGTTAAAATAGATAGAAATTGATCAAAATTGAAAAATGTATTTCATTTTATTTTTTATTATATTCTGCCTATAGTTCCTCATCAACCTCGTCTTGACTGGCAAATGTGTTTTGCTGCTTCAAGTACATATCATCAAAATCCTTGGTTAATGTCATTAGCTTATCGTCTTTTAAATGGACAACCCGAAGCATTGGCTTTAATAAATACTGTGGAAAATCCATTTAATATTAAGCCACCGAAGTACATAAAAGCCAGTCTTTATCATTATTATTATGTTCCATGGAATGATACGTAAGTTTTTTTTACGATGTATAAATTGTAAACAAAAATAATCGAAAAAAAGATAATTTTATTACAAATTAAGAACAAAGATATATTTTGTTGGGAACTTCTACAACTATTAGAAATCTTTTTTTTTAATTACAGACAAAGCAATGCGCAAGCTTGGTGGACTAGAGAAAAGGTAGAGGAGTATATGCCAATATTTGCTAGAGATCATGTACCGTTAATAGAATATTTATCAAAAAAGAAACTTATTCAAGAAAAAACAACTTTAAAAATTACCAATGAAAGACTTAAATCAATATTAGATGCTATTAGACGTTTAGTTTCTAAAGTTGAAGCAAGTTTATTCTTGTGGGGAGTTCATACAGCAGGCTGGGGAATAATGCTCTTATGATTTAAATGCTATTCAAAATAATTTAATTTAAAAAAAAAATTACATAACTTTTCATAAGCTATCACAATAATTATTAAAATATTGTCATTACATAAAAATAATAATTATAAAAACGAATACATACTAAAAATATTAATGTATATAGTTTTTGATAGGTTTTTGTGTCTGTTTTGTATGCACAGAGTAAAGCAATCATATTATTCTACTATGCAATATATTTCTGATTTATGAAATGGGCTTCTATAATTATTTTATTTATAAAAGTCATTATTATAATAAAAGTTTGTTTATATTCCTTGTATGTATGTATTATTTAGTTATATTTGTTGTATTTAATTAACTAATTTATCTAATTTATACTAAATAAATTATTACATATTATAGTATTTTTATTTTTTCAGATGGATTTTGTTTATAAAATGTATATAAATTTAAATATACAGTTCATTCGATTGAAAAATTTATATACAATATAACATTTTTAATATAAGATGTACATATATTTATAGATCTATGTTAAAACCATCATTTCTGTGTGATCGAGGGGCTTGACTTCATTTTTTCGTAATAGGCACGATCGATTAAGTTCACATTGATAAATAATACTATTTTAAATATTTTTGCAGAGTTTTTACAATTTCCACTACATATACTTTTATTTACACATATATGAATTTTTTAGTTTTTGAAATATCCAATATTTTAGAACCACAATTATTTTAAGTCCTTATTATAAATAAATTCATTTTTGGTACAAATAAAAAATCAATACATAAATCTAACCGTTTTGAATATACACATAATTATATCTGGAAAAATTAATTTAGAAAAATTTGATTTTTTTTATGATGTCAAGAATATAAGAAACTCATGTTTGTGCATAAAAATACATCTAGAATTTTGTTTAATTTTCCCTAATACTTAATTAAAATAGAAATTCTGTCATTATAAATTAAAATCATTTGATAAAACCATGATTTTATATCATAAGCTTAAAAGTCTCCAGATTTTTCAAGAGATGCTTGGCATATTTGTACCACCATCACAAATAAATTTTTCTGGAGATTTTTCTTTAACTCTTTTTGTTCTAAGTCTATTTTTTTGTACTGCTTTTCTTTTATTACATACTACATTTTTACATTCCTCTAAAAATGATCCTGTTGTATTGTTCATTTCTTCTATTGATAAATAAGACATACATATGGGATATTTAAATAATTGTATAAGACGTCTTTTTAATAGTTCATATGCTTTTTCTGATTTGTATCTTTTTTCAATATCTTTATAATTCGATTGAGCATTATTAGATATATTTTCAATATCATATATATTCTTTAATGTAATTAAATTCCTATAAGTTGATAAAGTTATATAATTTGGTTTAATTGTTACGCCTAATACATTAACTAATTCTTTTTTATGATCCATAGGCGATACCCAAAGGGAGGATTCACCAAAAGATTCATAAACCGTTGTATTTACTTTATATATTAAATAATTATTTTTATTAATACAATTCTTTGGTTGTGTGAATTTTAATTGATTATCTACATTTAGGCTATAAGATTCATCTGTTTCAGAACTAGGGAAATCATTATTTTTATGAAGATTAGATTTTTTGTTTATATTAACAGACTGAATAATCCCTTGCTGTTCACATTTATCCTTCTTAATACAGTATAAAGTAGAAATTTTATTGAATTGTATATGTTCTTCTAAGCCACCTATAAAATGAATTATTGATTCAGGTGTGTTAAATTCCATATTTACATCAACAACAAATTTTTTATCAGTATCAGAAACATAATCTATATTCTCTGTTTGTTTATGATTTTTAATATCTGCATAAGCTCCAAAAGGAAGCGGTGGTATAAAATGATCTTTTTGTTCTTCATTGTTCTGTGAACCAAACATTTTTAATTTGAAAGCTTCTACTTCTTTATTACAATTTTGTTTTTCAAACCTAGACTTAATGTATGTTTTCAAGGAATATAACAATTGTTTATCTATTTCTATTAATGGGAGATAATCAAAATTATCTGGAATATGGAGATCCACTTGTAAACTTTCTAGGATAGAATATAATTCTCTTGTGTCTCTATAAAGTTTTTGAGAATCATAATAAAAGTTTTCATTTTGAGAAGATTCAATAGTATCTAAATTCTGAAAATGTTCTACTAATAATTCATCTAGTTTGTCATCAATATCATTCTCTATAATATCAATAGAATATTCTTTATCACTAAACTCAGTATCTTCCATTTTTGAAAAATTTTCATTTTTAGATCTAGGAATTTCAAATATTGATAAACCTTTTGATGCATATTTATATAAAGCAGTATATCGATGTCTCAATTGTGTTCTATTTTTATATTTAAAATTTTTTGCTATTTTAGACCAATCTGGACCTACTTTCTTATATAAATCAATAAGTTTCATGTCTGCATGAAGCGTCCAATGATGAGTAGAGCCTTTTGACGTTAATGTTTGATAATGATCATTTAATTGTATAGAAGTTCTATCAGGCATTAATTGTGCAGCGATTAGAGAAAAATTTGTACCAAATTTGTGAACACCTTGCAATAAAGTTTCAGATTCTGCTTTAGTAAATCGTCCTTTCTTCAAGTGTGGTGCTAATTTAAACATCCATCGAAAATAGATTTGTTGCTTAGGTCTACAATTTATATAATTCATAACTTCAGCCCAAGGTACAAAATTACCTATTCTACATTTTGCAACAATATCACATAATCTTTCATCTTCTTTCATTGTCCATGTTCGCTCTGTTAGCTTCAATAGATTTCCCATAGAAGTATACTTAACAAAACATTGATATCCACTACGCTTAGTATTCAGTTTTTTTGCTATATTATCCCAATCTTCGCATTTGTAAAATTTTGCAATTTTCTTTAATCTTGATTCTTCTGTACGTGTCCATTTGCCCTTATTAATGTCAGGATGTAAAAGAATGTTCCACATAACGGAACATTCATCTGCAGAATGTCTGCCATCAACATTCATGGCTGCAATTTTAAGCCAGTCAAATTTCTTTTCCCCGAGCGGACCAATCATCTCATCTACGTTTCTTGCTTTTAACATTCTTTTAAATGTATCTTCAGATGAAATAATATTGTCTATTTCTGACTCTTGTATTCCTTTATTTTTGGAATTTTCTAATACAGACATCATAACTTCATCATATACAGTGTTCAATACAACTTTTCTATCTTTAATTGTCCATATACAAGCTTTCTGGAAATTTGCTATTTGCAATTCTCCACGAGCTGCTTTAAGTTTTGCATCATGATTTTTAGGAGCGGCAAAGAAATTCTTATCTTTAAAATAAGGCATGCCAGCCGTAGAGATGTTAATTTTCGAATTGTTCGTCCAATGTTTAACATACTTTTTTATTTTTTGATCTATCATTTGCAACTGTTCTTCACAATCCTCTAAAATTGCACTCACCTCATTCTTTGTATTCATTAATTCTTCGATCATTTGTTTGTTTAAATTCAAAGCGGCTGTAAGTTTATCAATCGTTAAATCTTTGGGGGTTTTCGTTTCTTCAAAACTTTCATCGACTTGAGGAAATTCATGGATTGTTTCGATCGGTGATTTTTCTGAGGATTTAAGATTCGCCGGTATTGTTGCCAATACATTTTCTAAATCTTTTATTTCATCTACAATATTACTATCTTCCGAGTCACTCATCGCCGAAGATCGTGGCATAATTCACCTTGTCAGTACATTTTAAAGAACTACGTAAAGTTATGGAGCTAAAGAGAAGAAAAATGCGAAAAGGAGAAACGATTGTCCGAGGAAAGTAAGAAGAACGAATACGTTTTCAGCGCGCGACAATCGCTGAATCCGCGTTTTGACGTTTGACCGGAAGTTATGCACATATGTTTCCTCCGAGATGGTATCTACGGAAAAGCGCAGACGCAGTGCGTACAGCCTGAATATGTCGGCTAGCTGAAAATACGTTAGCCTGTTATCATGATCAAGACGATTTCGCTTGGTTAAGTTCGTCGTGCGAGATAAAGATTTTCGATGCTTGAATAGCGTTTATAATCGTGGAAAAGATAAGTAAAAAGGAGCAAGATTTCAACGCGAAGGGTGAGAGAAGATCAGTTCGAGGATCGGCATATCGTACGGCGGTAAAAGTGAAAAAGTAGCGCGAGGCCTTATGTCAAGTCAGCTCAGTGTTGGGAGGGCCAACGACGTGTGCCAATATGAAGAAGCTCTTTTCAAAGATCGAAAACACGTCGAAGGAACCCAACAGTTATTTAGGAAAGGTGTTCGTAGTTGGACGATACACTGTAACCGTCGAAGAAGTCCTGGCGGAAGGTAGATATCTATATGTATCTTTTTACCAGCCTTGGATTCTCTGCCTTCCAAATACGCCTCTACCCGCCCCTCACCTTATCTCCCCTCCCTCCATTCAATGAAAGCTTTACAGTTCGCAGTTTTTTCCTTTGACTTGAATATTTCCGATTTTTATCCGATGATCTAGTCTTTGTTGCACGACTTTGTTTGTTTTTACAACAAATTATAATCTACTTTCTATTATTTTTCTCTACGTCTTTACAAATATATTATTCGTATCATTTCAAGACCGAGTTCATCGATAAAAGATCGTGTACAACTTTCCTCACAATACTTAATAACCAATTTGATCAAATTTAAATATTTAACTATGTAATCCTGTTTGAGGCTTTTCTGAGATGACACTTTATCGATTTTTAATAGATGAATCGTTTATTTTGCGATATTGAGCGATCGATGTTTCATCGGTACTATGTTTATATATTGCATAAGGTATACGGCGATAAGTCAGTAAAGATCGTACAAATTTAGATGTACGATATTTCTTTGATTGAGTAACAAATGAATAGATCACATTATATTAACATTACTTATTGCCTACTTTAGTTATATTGTAATATGATTCGATGTTGTCATTATAACACATTTTTTCATAATGGTTTATTCATTTAATATGCGCACGCATACATGTACGATACACATTCATTTATTTAATGTTTTCATATTAACGAATATTATATTTTCATAAAATGTATAAACAATTGAAGAAGAATTTATACCGATCTGCTCACTTGACACACCGTATTACAAAGTTGTTACTGCATAAATACATTACATAAATTCTAATAAATATTTATAACCTTTACAGGCGGATTTGCCATAGTATTTTTGGTCAAAGCTTCGACCGGCCGATATGCACTTAAACGTATGTACGTGAATAACGAACATGATCTCAATGTATGCAAGAGGGAAATACAGATCGCTGTAAGTAAAAAGATTGCTGTGACAAGAAAGAAAGAAATAATGTGCTTATTATTTTATAGTACTCATAACATTTTTTAACTTTGAATACATTTTATAAAAATAGCTTTTAAAGCGTTATAACTATTTTAGTTCCTCGTTTGTATTTATTTATTTTGTGCTTATAGAGCAACCTGAGCGGACATAAAAATATTATAGGATATGTAGATAGTAGTATCACACATACAGGCGGAGGAGTACACGAGCTTTTACTTTTGATGCCTTATTGTAAATCTCAAGTTCTTCAAATGATGAATAATAGGTAAATATGATGTTGTAAATAATTTAGAAAAATTAATTACTACAAGTCATTTATACATTCCTTCACAAACCCAATTATGAATTTATACTAGATTGCAGACTGGTTTTAATGAATCAGAAATCCTTCAAATTTTTTGTGATGTTTGTGAGGCTGTATCTCGGCTACATCATTGTCAAACACCCATTATTCACAGAGATCTAAAGGTGAATTATTCATAATCAAATATAATAATAGTTGTAAAAATAACAATTTTCATATTTATATTTTCATAGGTTGAAAACATACTGTTTGCCGATTCTGGGAATTATGTTCTTTGTGATTTTGGTTCAGCAACAGGAAAAGTTCTCAATCCAAATATTCAAGGAGCTGCAATGGTCGAAGAAGAAATTAAAAAATATACAACTTTGAGTTATAGAGCACCAGAAATGGTTGACATGTATTGCGGGAAACCTATAACTACAAAAGCAGATATATGGGTAAATTATTGGTTTTGATATTTTTTTTTTCTTTTCTTTTGTTTTAAAATAACTTCTGTTTCTTATGTATTTTGTTTTAGGCCCTAGGTTGTTTATTGTATAAATTATGTTTCTTTACTTTACCATTTGGTGAAAGTACACTTGCCATACAGTCTGGAAATTTTACAATACCAGATAATTCAAGGTGTGTAATGTAATGTATGTAATGTATAAAATTCTTATAATTTATGAAATATTATTATGTAATTTGTTTTTATAGATATAGTAAAGCTCTCCATTGTTTAATTCGATATATGTTGGAACCTGATCCAGATGTTAGACCTGATATTTATCAAGTTTCAGTGATTGCTTTCCAAATTCAAGGAAAAGAATGTCCTGTTCAAAATCTACATGTAAGTTGTACTTCACTAAAAATATTTCTAGTTTTCATATTATTTATATCAACTTATTATTTTTTATGTATTAACGTTATATTTACTTTATCTTTTACAGAAAACTCCAACGCCTACGTTAGATTCTTTGCCATGTCCTCTAATGGAAAATGATAATATTAAAAGATCATCATCTGTTAGAACTCCCAAACCTACGCCCATTACAACTGTAGAGGGTACCTCTGTTACTCCTAGGCAAAGACCAAAAGGACAAGCTGTAAGCACAGGTCCTATAAATCTAAGTGGTCAAATAGTAGGACAAATATCAGGACAAGGTAGTCAGATACAACAGCAAAATCCTGCTGGAATTACTCTTCAACAAATTACACCAATGAATACAACTTCAACTTATTTAGGCCAAAATGTACAAAATATTCAGACACTTCCAGTGAATCCTCAACAATCACTGCAACTATCCACGCAGTCGTCTTTTGGTCAAGTTTCACCACATGTTTGTACTCCAAATCAAAATGTTTCTTTTGGACAGTCACAAAGCAAGCAGGCACAATATAGTCAATCTCAGAGTCCTATGATTAATCATTCTCCTATGACTCGGCAAAGTCCAGTGTCTGCTCAAGATAAAAATTCATATTATTTTGATTCGAGGCAACACGAACAAAGATCAACCACAAATATAAACGAGGAGAACTTGGAAGCATTATTTCCCCCATCACGTAATCTCAGTTATAGTAATTTATTACTAAACTTTCTTAGATAATATCAATATTAACATTTCTATTTAATACATTCACAGGTTATCCAGATCCTTTTAAGGATGATACACGTACAATGCCACCTCCTACGAAAATACCACCACCTGTTGCACCTAAACCTGGATCTACTAAAGTTTTGCAAAAGCTATCAAATTCTACAAATAGTTCATCTTCAAAAGTCGTGCCTATGACATTACCATCAAAATTAAATATTCAAACTGGGCCTAATAGAACAAGTTCATCGACAACTCCATCAGTTTTGCCCAAACCTGTTAATAAAACAGAAAGTTTGAGCCAAAGTATAAGTTCTAGTACATCACCACCTGATAGTCCAACTTCAAATTCATCGAGACATAGAAGAAATGTCAGTGATACTAGCGCTTTCAATAAGTAAGCTCATATTGATATCATTACTAATTTCGTTTATTTAATACTCATAAATAACAATGCTTCTAATACATTCAGGATTTTAAAATATTTATTTGTTTATTTGACTCCTACTTTTTCTTTACATAATTTTATCATGGAATGTTTAAAGATTAAAATAGTTGCTTCACAACTTCCCATCTGTCAAAGCTGTTTTATTTATATTACAGCGGCCATTTCGATGTTCACAGAGCGTTTGCAACTGAGACAACCCAATTCTTAGCACCATACGAAGTTTCAGTCAAATTGCGCTCGGAAGAAATAACATCTCCTGAAGTACCAATTGATACAAAACCTTGTATAGGAACGAGTGCCTCACATGTACGTATTGTAAGTATATGTAGCGCACAGTTTTATTTGGTTCCATGTTTACTCTTTTAAATTTATTTGAATATTATTTTTTACAATGTTTGCACATCTTGTAAAAATTTTATTTTACTTTAGCATTTACAATTTAAAGTATTGGAATTATTTTATGTGTTCATTTGTTTAATATATGATATTTTGGCTTTTTAAACTTATTATATATTCCTTATTTACTTTGTGCACTGTTAAGAAAATCAAGATAATGAAAGAGATATTTGAATCTGTAAATTTGAAATAAATATAAATACATATTCACAAATGAAAAATATCTTTATATATTTTTATCAGGGAGAGCTTTCAAGTTTAATAGGATCAGAAGGTAGATCATTGAACACTGAAATGGCTGCTTGGAATCCATTTGAAGATGTGCAGCCTTTTGGTCAATTAACAGAAGATCATATTTTTGGCGCTGAATTCGATAAAATTCGAAGAGGTAGTAATACCAGCATTAGTTGCGTAAAGAGTCGTGAGAGCCTCGTTATGACTTATTCTGAATTACCTGAAGATCCATTTGAATCAGCACCATTCACTCTGCCAAGTAAGTCTGCGATTGCATTTTCAAAAAGTGATTATAACTTAAAATATTTAGAAAATTTGTAAAATATAATTTTTGTAATTCAGTATTTGTAATATACCAAACTCAATGTTAAATTTTATAAATGTTTACATACATTGACATCGAAATTTTGTTTTAGCAGGAAAGAAGAATAAAATTGGATCAAAAGCTGCAGCAGTTGCTGGAGGTAATGCATGAAATACTTTTTTAATATCTTTACCTTTCTTTTTCTCTCTAGAATTATTAGTGATAACTTATATGACACACACACACACAGACTTTGTAATTTAATTTCTGTTTTATAACTTATTTCTTAAACTCTTAGAGATATTTGTATACTGCTTCTTGAATGTTTTCGCTTAATGATAACGTTCTTTTTCATACTGGTTATTAAGGAAATGTGATTTTTTTTTATAAAAGAAAAAGATACGAACCAAAAGTTATTTTCAAATTGGACAACTATTTGTCTAAATATAATTTAATTGCATAGAAAAGTAGATATTAATTTAATTGTTTCTTAAACTAATACTGTCTACTTTATCTACGTTTTCTTTTTTCTATATACATCTTAATTATTAATATTTCTTTGTCGTTTATAAAAATTAAAACCGACTGTGATGCAACAAATACCTTTTGCAAAAATAAGGATGAGTGTGTACTTGCGAGTAATTACAATTTTTAAAACTATTTTAACATACAAATAACTACTTTTCTTGCTTTCCAATATATCAAACTTATATCACAATTTCACAACGTTGACGACCAATGTTAAAATTTCATTTTTATTCAAAAAAATTATTTTTTTATTATAAATATTTTTATTTCTTTATATTTTGGCAATAGATTTATATACATAGACATGTAAGTCATATTAGATCAAACAATTGTAATATTGGTCGTTCTAATTGTTGTATTGAAACATAAAGTCTGATAAGAAACAAATTTACTTTTATTTTCACACTTGTTTTTAAGAATATTACTTTTTAATTTTACTTGAATTACCAAAGAATAAACTGTAAACTCTGAAAATTAATTAGTAATTACTTAATAAAACTAGTGATTTGGTAATAGTGTTAATTTAAAAAGAAAAATACATATATAATTGGAAATGTCAAAATTATAAATACAGAAAATATGGAAAGATTATATATGAGTTTCATAAAGAAGTCTAGTCCACAAATAATAAGATATAATTATGAAAAATAAGTTTTGACTTTACATATAATGAATTCACATATAGTTACCTTCAAAATATTCATGAGATAAATTAAAACATGGGGTACTTAATTGGAGGTAATTCTTATGAAAATATATGGAATTTATGTAGTTGCTTGGAAAGGTATTAAATATTAATTATCTTGTCTAATGATTATTAGTAATCCATATATATATATACACGCATATATACGTGTGCTGCGTTTTCTATGTTAGTATAAAATTCATGGACGATTCATATTTTTCATATATATATATTTGTTAAAAAATAATTAAAAAATTTTTTTGCGACTTATTAAATGTAGTACATATTGCTATATATATCCATATTAAATTTTTGACAGTTTGATAAAGCATAAGAGTATTTGTAAAAAATATATTGTGATATCATTTTTATTCAGTTATTGTTATGCTTGCTTATGAAACAAGATACTATAATATCTTCATATACAACAATATATTTATTTTTAACAGGAATATAAAGTTTTTCAAGAATTAAATGCATAATACATCGAATATTAGATTCATGTTAGGTGCAGTATGTTATCTATGTTATCAAAGTTACAATGTTTATCAATAATTGTTCAAATGCTATGAACTTATATATAAGGTGATAGAAATTTAGATAGAAATTTTAACTTTATAATAGTTGTTCCTATTTAAAATACCAGATAATATGAATTTTCATTTTCTTTTTCATCTTTTTTTTTTTTTTTTTTTTCTTCTAACTTAAATTAAAAGGAACGATATATACATATATAAATATTAGCTATACGTTATAAAATACATAAACTGTTTTGTTATTACAAATATGTATACATATAATGTGATATATATTGCTATAGGGTAAAGTATAATGTCTTGTTCATATGAATATATGCACACATATTGTTCATGATTACCAAATATATTATGGTAATCACATAGAATTCATATTGAGGGAAGAAAAGGTTCAAAGGTACAATTCAGAACTGTGTCATAAAATAATTAATTACTTTAATATAAATAAAGTGCTTGAAATGAAGTTATATAGTTTTTTATGGAATACACTTGTTTGAATAATTTATTCCTAAGCATGCTGATAATATTGTAGATATAAATAGATACTGGAGATCACAATGAACTAATTCTTCCCGTATTAAAATACCTATGTATATGCATATACTCTGTGTGTATGTATACATATGTGTATATACGAATATAAAAGTTATGTATAACTTAGTCTAAGCATCTTCATTAAACTGTAAGTGTGTAAGTATTCTAAACTACTCAAAGTATAAATTAAAGGTAATGATAGCTTGTATATGTGCTTATTTCTGTGAACAGAATTTCTGCAAAATCAAATTTATCTGTCCACTGTCTGGAACAACCTAATGAGTTTGGGAGGCACAAAACTTTCGGTTGATTTCTGAAAATTCTATTAATTATTTATGCAGTTTAATGTCTTTATCTTGCATTGTCTGCCTTCCATGTTGTTTCTAATGTTACTGGTATCTTGGATATCCTAACATGGTGAGTTAATTGCATTGTTGCAAGGTTCATTCTGTTTATTAATACAGCAAATTCAGCATGCTATTTATTATCATTCCGATGATAGAAACGATAAATTAAAATAATACTATAAAATGAAAGCACTATGAGGGGTTGACAATCTTGGACATTTCTGTTTCTGCTGTATTAGAAGTGATTATGTTACAGCAATAAATATATACATTAGCATATGGAGTATTCTTTTTTGCAATTAGCATTACTATAAAACGCAGCAATCCTTTGTTTAATTGACAATATGGAACCAATACTCAATAGTGGCAATCAATTAACTTAAGTATCATATATATTTTTATTAGAAAAATAGATGTAAATATTTATTCAAAGTATTACTGCGTTTTTAATACAAGCCCTTGACCCCCAAAATCTGATTAGGACTGTTCCAGACGCAATGGTGGAGGTACTAACATAGTTTTGGATATAATTTAATTCCCTGAAATTTACTTAATGACTATTCCTTTATATCTGATAACAGTAAACTTAAATAGATTTAGATATAAATTATATCATAAAAGAGAAGATAGCACATTACATTTTATCACAACACATTGTCTGCAGCAGACCTAATCAGATATATCCTTCATTTAAACTTTTTAAGTATATTTCTTTTCATTCTTTTTTTATAATGTATATATGTTATAAAATCACAGTTCCTTATATAAAATTAACATCTTTTTATCAGTAAATGTATACTTAGTAATTAATGTTAGTATTGTATAAGCTTGTACATATATTTCTTGGTATTAAGAATACTGTAAAAAAATGTATTATTATATGTATAACAAAATGGAAAAGAAATTCATGTTACATAATAACAGTTCAGGTGCAACTGAATAAAATAAAAGTACAATATATTAGAATTAGATAATAGTGTAAAATGTATATAGGTAAGTATAAGATTCAGTTGAGTTATAAAAAGAGCTATGCTTATAGGAAAGTTATTTATATGATAGTTAAAACATAACTACTCTTTTTAAATATCTAAACATGATTTAAAAATTTATTTGAAAGAAAATGTAATATTTTGTTTTTCAGGAAGGATTCAAAATAATAATATTAGGGTGCCTTTAAAACAATGGAATTCAGGGGTGAAACAGGATGGAATGGATGATGAAGCATCATTGCTTACCGAATCTAATCCCATTTCTCCACCTTTTGTCCGAGCTCCAATTGAAGACCGTTCAAAATATGAAAAATTAGCTTTTAATGCGGATGAAATATCAAGTGATAGTGATAAGGATGTAACCCTAGAACGAGTGAAAAAGAAGAAAAAAAGAGTGAAAACTGTACTCAGTAGGAAGAAGAAAGTGAATCAAGATTTAAATAATACTAATGTAGAGTATGAATCTGATGATTCTATAGGTTCTGCTAGTGATTTGAAAGCAATAAATGATGAAGAGTGTATTCAAGAAAATGATGATGAACAAAAGAAAATAGATGAAACAATTTCAGAGAGTGTACGTACTTGTGGAAGTTCAGCATATCATGCAGAATGTGAATCTGTTGCAACGCATGAAGAGGAATATAGAATGAAAAAACCAAAAAAACATCACCATACTCAACACCTTCCAACAATTGATTCAGATCCTGTGGTAGGACATCAATATGGAGAAAAACCTTTATTATTGGATGATGAATTAGATCCAGAATCTAAACCAGAACAATCTCATGGAGATCCATTTGTTGGTTTCCAGTATGGATCAAAACCTTTACTATTAGATGCTAATAGTTCCTCGGATGAAAATGATAAATTAAGGTCATTAAATAATGGTGTTTGGAAAATAGAAGATGATGTATTTGCACTTGCACCATTTCCAAGATCTAGTAGCTCTAGAAAAAGTAGTGATAGTCGTGATAGCGGACGTAAACATTTTGGACAAAGTAGTATTGCAAACTCTCCTCAAAATTCAAATTTGGTGACACCTATATCTAGTTCTCCAGTTACATCAGAGTTCTTAGGGAATGTAGAAAATAAAACTCAAGCTGAAATATTATCTGTATTGCCTTCTACAAATCTCACAGATATAAATATGAGTAAAAACAATTATGAGGTAGTAAATTTTACTCATTCAGTTCAACAATCACCAACCACGGCTCTTCTTTGTGCTAATACTAATGAACAGGAAGATATGGAAAAAGATCTATTTGGTTCTTCGCCTTTCAGTCCAAGTGGTTTTACAAATCCCTTCAACAATATGCAACAGTATATAAATGTTGAAACACACGATCAACCAATCTCTGCATTTATAAGTTCACCCTCTTCTTATGCTAATTACGCTAATATTACTTCGCGATCTTATAGAACTCCAGATAATCATTGTACAGGCAATTCACCAATTATTTCTAATTCTAAACTTGGTATTGTGACTAGTAATTCAGAGACATTGAACATGGAGTCTTCCAAAGATCTTTTTGGATCTGTACCTTTTGAAGAATTTGCAAATTTGCGAATGAGTGAACAACAAAGGCCAACATCTCTACCATTATCACAGTCTCCAAACTTTGTGAAGAATTCATTGAATACTGTGTCAACATGTAATGTACATTCATCAAATACTGTTCCAATAATATCAACAACACTACCAACATATACAACAGTGCAGCATACTACTATGATAGCAGTTCAGGCATTAAATAGCATTTCAAAATTAAGTATTACATCAGAATTAATCTCTCCTATGTCTCCAGAACCTTTAGTTACAGATAATCTATCAAAGCATAAAAAGGATAAATCCAAATCCGATAAATCTAAATACCATCTTATCAATGAAAATCATGGTGATGTGGTTAATGTTCTACCTACTAAAATATCGCATAAAGTTAAATCTGCAGGTCATAAAAAAAATTTGAAGATAAAAAAGGGATCTGCAGCAACATCTGGTTTCAGTAATATGAGTTTTGAAGATTTTCCTAGTGATGACAATGATGAAAAACAAGTTAGAACGAAAGTAACACCTTTTGAGGTAATAAGAGAACCAGAAAAGAAATTTGGTTCGTTAAAAAGACGAAGCAATCCGTTTACCTGAGAAGAAATACAGCTGACTAATAGCCAAGGTATTTATTACTAATATGAGAAAAAGATATATATGCATTTGATTCTGTATTTTAATTAAACATTAGTATTCTAACAGAAAATATAATCTCGAAATAGTATAATGATTTGTTACATTGTGAATATAATTGCACAATGTAATTGAAAATGCAGTAAAAATGATTAAAGTTCTGGAAACAAAAACTATACATGATGATATATTTGATTCAATATATGTTCATTATCTTATATGCAATATTTTGACATTTAAAAATGAACTTTACTTATTTATTCATGATTTTATAAAAAAGAAGTTATTGTTATGGATAATTATAATAAGTATGAAGAATTCAGATTTGTGGAAAAAATTAAGATGCTTTTTCAACAGATTCGAGATATTTGAGAACTATAATATGCACTCAATAGTCTTGAAATAAAATTATTAAAACTTTTATTTTATATTTTTTTAAAAATAAATAGATCTTTTTAGTTATTAATACTTAAAAATAATTTAATGGTAGAATCAGCAACATAATATAATGTATAAAGGCAGAAAATACCAAGAAATATATAAGTCAAGAAAAGTTAATTAATATTATAACTAATAAATACATTTAGTATGGATTTTTTCTCGAAGGTTATACATATATATATATATATATATATATATATATATATATATATATATATATCTTTTTATTTAAGTCTTATATTTTTTCACAAATCAATAAGAAATATTTAATGTGATAGCAGCAGGTAGCTGCATATGTGTATACGATAAGGCATATGCAAGTATATACATATATTTATGCCTGACTGACAAATGGTGCGTTCTGTAAAGATGACTTATGAAAATTGGAAAATATTAATCCATATAATGTCATCTTTTAATTATTTTTTGCATTTCTAGAAGATTTGTACAGGCAAATAGGAATAAGGAAGTAATCACGCAAGTGGTAATATTAATTTATATGAAGATATATATACTTTCCAAGATGTTTTTAGACAAAACCAAGTTATTAAACTTGGCAGCTCGATACCAAAAAAAGAAAAACAAAAAATTTGGTAGAGGAAGCTTATGCATCTATTTTTGCAGCTAAGCATTTTCACTACATTTATACTTGGAAATTTGTAGATATCTATTAGTACAGTTTGCAAGATTAGCTCTTATAATACATCTTTTTTAGGAAACTTTTCTAAAAGGATGTTAGTTACATATATACACAAATAAAATTATAATATAAAATTTTGTCAATATTATGAAAATATGCATTGTATAAACAATATTTTCACAGGAGGAATTTATGCAATAAAATATTCCTCTCAATAAGTATAGAAAACGTTGCTTATAGATTTCACAGCTATAAAGGCGCAGATAATAGCATTAAGGATATTTATACATTGTTCTAATTAAAGATCTGCAATGTGTAATACAGAAATATTAGAAAAAGTGTTTAAACTGTATTTATCTTCATTGGTTTGCCTAAAATATTGCCTTATTATGTAAGACTGAATTGTTGTTTAACAGTCAGTAATAATAATTAGATAATATTAAACAAATAACTTTTGTCATTAATACTATATAATATTTACTTGCTAACACAAATTATATTTGCACATTTTGTAAAGATAAATTGTTTAAAGACCAATACATGTACATGTTCTTCATATAAGATAATAAATTATAATTCTTAGTGATATCAATATTTAAGATACAAAATTAGTTAAGAAACAACAGTATTTGGATTTTATTACTATTTTCATATGATATGTATGTATGCTTTTTATTAATAAATTTGCAAATTGATATTTATAACTTAAAGTTTTTAATAAAGTAGAGCTTTTAAAAACTATGATTTCTGAAGAGAGACAAATTAAAACTTATAATGCTACCTTACTTATTTATTTGAATATCACCCCTCATTGCTAATACTGCGCCTTTAATGATATATATTATCTCTGTGAATGAAATTTACTTCACTATTTAAAGAAGAAGACAATATAATAGAAATGTCTATAGCAAATATTTCTATGCACTGGTATATATACACACACACACACACACATATGCATATATATGCAACATATTTGTAGATATTAACTCATATATAATTAGGTGCCTTCATTTATTATATAGCCATTCAAGCTTGTACTTTTTGCTGTTGTATAGAATAAGATTACTGATATAATAAAAAAACGGAGTCAATTTTATGTCTACAATGTAAGATTTAACGTCCAAAAATTGTTTTCAATTCAGTTCCTATACATTACTGCGAAACCTTTGCAACACAAACTGTTATTAAATGTAGTTCTCAGAAAAGGAAAAAAAATGAAATATACGAATGTATTTATCACTTTACTTTATATGAGAACAAATTTGAATACTATATAAATTAATAATTTAAATCTGTATAAATATATAAAAGATTGTCAGTAAAGAAGAATCCCTGAAATGCATAATAATATGAAAAAACCTGCATCATATGATGTATAGAAAAAATTGTTTATAATAATCAATTAAAAGTATATACTCGTTAGATATTTTAAATAAATAACTCAAGTGATAAAAACTGTTGAGCATTCTTAATTTTAAGCTGTTATTTCATTCTCTAAGTTCTCTAAATTACTCTTGTGCATTTCATGGATTTATATTTTCTGCTGTTCTGTATACTAGATAGTCTAGTATTCGTCGGCCTTAAAACCCGTCGTTCTTTACAGTATTTATATATTGTAAACAATAGGTGCTAAGAAGATATTAAAATATGATGTAAAAAAAATAATGTCTTTTCTAACATAAAAAAAAAAGATTATTTGAAGTTGAAATCAGCTTTTGTTAATAATACAAAAACTATACATTCCTCCTTTTTTCATTAATGAAGCAGTACTTTTATTTTATATATAGAAATATATAATTTCAAAAAATAGTATTTGTTATTCCTGTTATATGATTTTATAGATTTCAGGATTGTAATATTGCTAAACTAAATTCAATTTTTTAAAATTAATTTCATTTATCAGGTATACTCAAATTATAATGATATTTTTCGTAAATGAATAGATGTTACATGTACATAAGTAATGTATTAATAACATTTTCACTATATGTATAAAAATACAGAGCATTGAAATAAATTGTATTATAATTAATATCTTTTATATTTGTATTAATATATTATGTCTATATGATGGAATGATAATGAATTTTAATAAGGACTAGCAAAGCGAATTATTTATTTATCGCAAATCAAATTGATTTTGTAAATTGATATTAAAAGATGATACTTGAATAAGAAAATTAATTCAGCAACAACAAAAGTGTTCTCCTAAAGTATTGAGTTTTTTTTTAGCCATGGTAAAACAGAGAAGACATATAATGACCCATGTAACAAAATTAAGCCATGTACAAACGATTGCGAGTTGTAATGCAAAACCTGTATTTAGTTCTTCTCCCCGCCTAAAATTATTAACATCCGGTTGAAGATAATCCATGTAGTCAAAAATTGCAGCACAAGCGAGTCTATATCGAATTACCTAGAATAAAATATAGATTTATTTTTTTTTTAAAGTTCAACAAAATATTATCATAAATGATATGCTAGACTCATTAAAATATAAGAAAAATTAAAAATAAATCCCACATGAGCTTCACGTCCTCTGGAACCCAAAAGTTGAATCAGACCTCTTTTATATTGTTCACAAGTTTTATAAAATCCGTCCGTCATAACAACTGCGTGTGCAAGCGATAGACAACCAATCAGAGCAGCGCAAAATGCTGACGACATCCATTGTTTAAATGGAGCTCTCCTTTTAGGGCCAATTACGACAACTTGCCCATTGATAGTAGTTCTACAAAATTTTTATTTAACATAATAAAACATTTTTAAGACTCTGCAAAAAATGTAATTAACTAATATTCTTTAGTAAAACATAAAGCATCTGTAACGTTATTAATTTCGAATTTGATTTGGTCTCATTTTCAAATTTGAAAACAGGAAGTACATATTGCTCTGTGCAAGCGCAGAAAGGAAATAGTAAAAAAATATGACGTAGAATTTATACAAATACTTTCTCAAGTAAAAACTAATAAAAATATTCGTGTTTAGATAAAAATAAAGTTAATTAAATTACAATAATAAATTGTTATACCTGTTATTACTATAATTTATTGTCCTGGGCTCATCGAGACCACGATTAATACAGCATCTGTAAATATGATATACACCAAGGCACAAGCCGATTATAACAGTAGGAACGAGTCCATAGACACCAAAATGGCATAATTTTATATCGCCACCCATAAACGTGCTAAATGTATTAATACCATATAATATACAACCGCAATTAACGCTAATGCAAACGTTTAACGTCATTTCCCAATGCTGCCAAATGATCGCGAGAGATGTTAAAGACACAATCGAAAAAATCATCGATGCATTGTACAATATCGCGAGAAGAGTTTCTGCTTGCGAAGTCTTCATTATTGTAAGTTAGTTTTCAATTATGACTTTTTACTTCTAGTCATACATTATTCATTAGTTTTTGGCATATCGAAAAAATCACGACTTGTTTAATGTGTCCTTTCGAGGATGAGAAACCCACGTATAATCTACAAAGAAAAATTCAAAGGAATTGATTAATACTAATCTTAAATTTAATATTTGTTCGAAAAAAGTATATCATTAAACATCTGTCTTTACATATCCACACATTTGAAAATAATCTGTATTGCTACATTCTATAAAATTATATTATGATTTTTCAAATTTCTTTTATTTCGCGCCTTTATTTAAAGTCATCTGTTACTTTTCGGAACTACGTAATTTATTTAAACAAACTTCAATGAATACCGATTTATCCTTTGATTGATCTAACAATTAAATGATAATGCACAATACGCGTTATAAATCACTGCATTGAATAGGAGAGTTGAACAACTTTTAAGCAGATTTTCACTGTACGATGTAAGAACCGTGTTCGAACGAATAAATATTTTAAAAGTAACTATCTTTCCGATCATCGTTGTACTATCGACAGATCTATTTTCAGAATACATTATATATCCATCTTCGTTTATGGAAACCGTAAACTTTTGCACGTTTTAAAACTTGAAGTTTGAAGAACGAAAGACCGAATATTTAGAAAACGATGATTGATTAATACAATATATGATTAATTTTTGTCTAACTTCTTGTATAAAAAACATCACATATAATTAGCAAATTCGTTGACACTCGAGATATAAAATACATGTAGTAAGAAAATAATGAATATTTTAATATATTCACCTTTCTAATACATATTCGCGCACACAAAGATATTTCCGTTCGACCGATAATAAATAATCTTGAAAAATAGCAAATAGAAGCGTAGACTGCAAGACTGCGTAAAGGATTAAAAATATCGGAACGTAAACTAATCAGATACCATTTCGTCGGCTGTATCATCGAATCGGTAAAGCACGTATATATATGAGTACTTGCATGCATATATCTCATGTATTTCTTGTTGAAATAAGCTACGTATGCGTAAATCTTCGTCCCTACTGGTTTTTCTCCGCGGCGGGAAAGGTCGTCGAAAGATTGAAGCTCAAATATTTGATCTTTGCGTTTTGACGTTCTTAAATCATACTCATGCGTAGTTGCATACGACGTATGCAGTCTACAATCGATTATTTCTCACTTTAACTTAAAGACACCAAATCTTACAATGTAATGAAAGTGTTATCAAAAAAGAAAATATTCTTATTGATCATATGCAACAATTCTTATGATTTGTCATAAAGGAAATTAAATTGTAAATTCTTTTTTACTTTATATATGAATACATTACCTTCTCACTGTTACTTTCTACCATCCTTCTGAAACTTCTCACTTTATTAACACAAAATAGTCAATCATATTTAAAGAAGATCTTAAATTATGAGAATAAACCAAATTAGTTGGATATAAGATATTTTCTGATTATCCGGATGAGTGAAACCTTTATTCTATATCACTCTGTAATATTTTGAGATAAGCATAGATAAGATTATACAGCAATACCTGTAATTCTTACCTATACTATAGCCTATATATATCCAGTTTTCTATAAAACCAAAAGCAAATCAAAAAGATTAATGCATCCTAAAAAGAAATAGATCTAGAAAGTAAATAATAATAAAATAACAAGTACACATTCATCTCCAAAATTCTTTAAAGATTTAAAATAAAAAATGAATTAAATTTGAATATGAAGTTCAATATTTTAGGGCTTATGAAAATGACATTATTTTGTTATTTCTTTATCGACAAAATTTTTTATTTAGGCAGTAATAAGTGTGGATGATTCTTTGTACTCATGATAAATAGGTATAAGGCAACGCACAAATAAAAATAAATTACTATCTACTAATTGATGTAATAATAAATATATATACATATACATACACATTCTATATATATATATATATGTATGTATGTATATACATACATCATACAATTTGTTTTCTTATAAATTGCATGCATCTCTCATTCATAATAATTTCTTTTTTATGCAGGCGTTCTGACCAGATTTCCTATTTATAGGACATAAAGATAGAATTTATTACGAATTTTCTAGTGGTTGAGAAACCCGAATCGTCATTTCAATCTGCAAAAAAAATAAAATGTCTCTTAGGAGCCTTTATCGATAAACTAATATAGACTGTGTCTGTCTTTCATAGTATATATTAGTGTATATTTTATCATGATTAATTATTTTGGAGAATATGAATTTTATAATTTTAAATAATCATATAATAATTTTTATATTAGTATAATATAGTATTCATTCATACCCTGAAAGATTGTAAATTTAGATAATGATTCTTTGAAATAGTTAATGTGTTATTCAATTATGTGAACTAATTATTATATATAAAACTATTAGCTTTATACCAGCATATAAAAGAATTCAATATAAATAAAAATTGACGAATATATATATCACTTTCTATGTGTCTTAAAATTGATTGATTGACGTTGAAATCTTTAATTTTTATTAAATATCAATGGGGCACGGTCAGAAACATTCAGGGCAGACAAAATTTGACTAAAGGGCTTTCTGCAAGTATACACACAATCTTATGCCGGATTAACACCATATCTTAACTGTGAAAATGAATTCCTGTTATTCCATAAGCAATATAACGATGCTATTCCTAGTCCAATGCAGCCACTTAAAGCACATTTCCTTAAACCACCTATAATATAATGACATAAAAAAGATTATGTAATATTAATTCTTATAGATTAATAAGACAATTATAGCAGGGTGTACACACTTGTGGATTTGAATAACATGCCAGTCGCGGTTGCTGCTGTTAACGTATTCCAGGAATCATCGGTACTTCTTGCCCAAGATAAAAGAACACCGAAACCACTATACATCACTGTAATTACTCCGAGTGTATTTGCTAGAGCTGATCCACTTTTCATAACATGATTAATCAACCTGTTTAATGAACAAAGAGACAGAATTTCTTTATATATCTTGCATTTGTATTTATATATTTGTTCTATCTAAACTATATCCAAATATATTGAAAATATTTACAAATATAGTTAATGGAATAGTAACAGAAAAAGCAAAACAAGTACATACTGTGTTCTTCTGAGTTTACCGGTTTGTCCAGCTAGAGCTGTTGCTTTAATCCCTCTATATAAACCAGTGGTACCACCAATACCTGCTCCTATTATACAAGCAGCACCTATTTGACTAAAAGCTAATTCAAAACGTCCTCGTTGTTTTACAGCTCCTTCTGGAAATATATATTGTGGCTCGCGTGGAGGAAGGTATGATGGATCAAAATTTAAATATGGACTAAGTGGTGCTAATCCCTCTTGAGAAGTAACTAAAAAGCAAAATGGATAAGTTTTGTAACAAGCAAATTAATTTTTTTATTACTTCTATAAACTTTATTTAATTAAATTAAAAATAAAAGATAAATAATACAATAGATCAAAGAATATAATAGATGAATAAATACTAAATTGATAATTACAAAATAATTCCATTTCTTAGATACATTTCTTATATAGTTTTACATAAATCTTTAATAATTTCTTTCCATAAGAAGAATTGTTTTTTTATGTAGATAATATTCATAAAATATTGCATATTATTACAAATCATGCTCTGCAATTATTTTTGAAAGAATGGCAATAAGCAATGTTTTTTCTATGCAATTTTTAATTTATTTTTGTATCAAATATTAATAAAATAACCAAACAAGCACGCTGCATGTATATCTAGATTTAGTTGATAACAAAAGTATAAAGTGCTTCTTTTACAAAAAAATATTATTCCTCACATACTTACGTGGTATATATTTATTGTCAATTTTTCGATTGGTAGTTTTTGCATTATCATCGCGAAAATCAATCATTTTCAAAAAATCGTATGCAATATACCCTCCTCCAGAATTTATTTGTAAGAATTTAATATCCATAAATTACAACAGTAGTTTTAGAAGGGAGACTCGCAGAACTAAAAGCAAAACCATTATAGGCAAAAACAAGTTATCGACCGATAAGTATAATGCATATAGAATAATTTACTCGAATGGTGAAAGATATTTAGAAAAAGAATTAATCATAAGTGATAAAATCAAATTATAAAAATGTAAATAATAAAATGTTTATTTTATTCGATATTAGCATTATTTTGAAATATCAAAGTAATCATATATCAATAGTCATGCGCTAAATCAAAATCATGATACAGGCCACATTTATTATAAAAAATTATTCTGTCGCAGGAGTATAAAAAAAACAAGAATATAAACAAAAGTTTCATGATATTTATTAATGAAATCATATTTTTTTCATATGATTTTTCATCTTTAAAAATAATTTGAAATGACCCGCGTGCAATGGAAATCCTGTTGTTCTAATTGGTCAAAAATGACGCCATGACGCTTGGCTATTAATAAATAGCGCAGGCGCGAAGGTTGATCTGTGCGTATCCGCCATTTGCGTAAGTCGATTTCATTGTTTCTGTGTGTGTGAGCTTAGAGCAAAGGGAAACGTTGGCGATGGTAATATTCGTGCGCATTTGGAAAAACATGGAACGAGTCGATTAGCGTAATACCACGCACGCTGTAACGCACATATATCCGAATATATACTCTTCCGAAAGTAATGATGATATTTGGCCAAAATCTTTTCATGTAAGTTTTTTTCGCGAATGAGCTAGGCAGTTAAGGTAAAACTATTTTAGTCGCAAAATTTGGCGTTGCCGTAAATGAATTTTTTCGTCATAATATTATACTGCTTATGTCTGCCAAAGCTTATGCTTTTCTGCTCTAGATAAGTATCCTATGTATTTGCTCAGTGTATTGTGATATTAGCGAAGTATTGGCGGTACGTTTGCCGGTAACTGATCATTCTCATTCCATGACTATTAAAGCGTTCTTACAGAAGATTATAATGAAAACTCCTTACGACATTCAAACATTATTTTTAATTATATTATTTTATATTTATCTCTATTCAAATGACGAAAGAAATCTCTTAATTTCTGGAATATTTCATGTCTATCGATGTGTCATTCTAAAGGCCAAGTTCGATCATCGTACTCTTACAAGTGCGCATTTCTAAAATCATCATTGAAATCTCCTGTTTAAAACGAAATATTTATCATTGATATTCTTTAGATATAGTTATAAATGAAACGCAATAACATTAACTTTTCGTATTAGTAATGAAAAAAAGAAAGGTTAGCTTACTTTTTTTCTTTTATCATTTTAGGTAAAACGAAGAAAAGTATTAGATCATTGTACATTGAAAAATGCTGATTAAATAATATCAAAGAAAACTGATTAGTCTACCAAAGTAGCAAGTATTTGATAAATACTATGGGGGCATTTTTGGATACTCCTAAAACGGATAAATATAATGAACATGGAGCTGGCAATGGATTGCGATATGGCGTTGCCAGCATGCAGGGTTGGAGATTGGAAATGGAAGATGCTCACAGAGCTATAACTGGATTAGAAGGTGGCCTTTCAGATTGGAGTTATTTTGCGGTGTTTGATGGTCATGCAGGTGCATTGGTATCAGAACATAGTGCAGAGCATTTGTTAGAGTGCATAATGAAGACTGAAGAATTCAAAGCCGAAGATGTCATCAAAGGAATACATTCTGGATTTCTTCAGCTTGACGATGAAATGAGAGACTTACCAGAAATGAGCTCTGGAACAGATAAATCTGGTTCTACAGCAGTTTGTGCATTTATATGTCCCAGAAATATATATATTGCTAATTGCGGCGATTCTAGAGCTGTACTCTGTAGTTCTGGAAGCCCAGTATTCTCAACAAGAGATCATAAACCTTTTTTAACAGCAGAGAAAGAAAGAATACAAAATGCAGGTGGAAGTGTAATGGTACAAAGAGTAAATGGTTCATTAGCAGTTTCAAGAGCACTGGGAGATTATGAGTACAAAAATTTGAAAGATAGGGGCCCCTGCGAACAGTTAGTGTCACCAGAACCAGAAATATTCGTAAGAGACAGAGATGATGAACACGATGAATTTCTAGTTTTAGCATGTGATGGTATTTGGGATGTAATGAACAACGAAGACTTATGTAATTTTATACGATCAAGGCTATTGCTTACGGATGACTTAGAAGCAGTCACAAACCAAGTCATAGACACATGTCTTTACAAGGTAATTTTCTATTTGACATATATTGTACATACAGATTAGTAAACTCTACTTTCTTACTTTAGTGTTACAAATTTTTTATTAGGTTTTTTGTAAATTTCCATGTTCATTTCAAATATATATTGGAACATCCTTATAACATAGTTAATATAAAAGTTGTCACATTAAATAAAAATTGTATTATAGGGTAGCAGAGACAATATGAGTATAGTCTTGGTTACGTTTCCTGCTGCACCAAAACCAAATTCTGAAGCACAGGAGAAGGAAGCTGAGCTGGAAATGGCCATTGAAAGGAGAATTAAAGGTTCTTTCACTTTTCCATATACACATTCATTATATTCTTTTTGTTGTTGTGTTAATACCAGATCACAATGTCACACATGACATTCCTTCTAAGATTTAGTTAAAGTAAGAATTAATATCTAGAAAATTAATTTTGTGTATTTAAATCCTTACATACTTATAAATATTGAATAGCAATTTATTAAGTTATGTGAGTTGTTTAGTCTTCATAAAGTTATATGAAAAACAAATTGATTCGCGCAATATAGAAACATTATGTACAAATCTTGAAGTTCAAGAAAAAGATATATTTAAAGATTTGTCAATTATTACAATAATGTTCTGATTATATAAATATTATGTGCATATGCACATATATATGAATCTTCTTTTAAAATAGTGATATTGAAGGTACAAGAATATTTATGAATAAAAATAGTATATTTATAACTATAATAATAGGATATAAATTATGGACCAACATTATTTATATAAAATTTACTACAAATTTGTCTATTAATTTTCTCTAAGATTTATCGTGTATTAAAAAGTGTCATTATATATTTTTAAAATAATTCTTGGTGCCATATAAGTAGATGATAATAATCTACATTATTATATCTGATTATTCTCATATATCTGTATATTTGTCTTTGAATTTGACAACTCTAACTATCTTATATACGAATAGAAATAATTAGTCTGATTACCATCACCTACTATCTTGTAATTTTATCAGAATTGAGATGATAACAATTCTATATTATTTATGTGTTTGCTATCCTTATGTAGCAGTAAACCTACATATATTTAAAAAATGCAAATAACAGGGTACTTTCACTCATATAAGTGAAAACTTTTGGTTTATATATCAATTTAGAAAATTGTAATATACTGACTTTTTCAAAGATTAAACTTACTTCAAATACAAAATTATTATTATTTAGAGATATATTCCACCCTTGGAGTTGACAGGTGCCTAGACAAACAATAAAATAAGTTAAAGTTATATTAAGGAAGTTGTTTGTTCCTCTCTTATATATTAAAGCAATGTAGCAGGTAGGTGAAAACATTTTTAAAAAAGTCTAGAGGAACTTCACATAATGTTTTTATGTTATTTTGTAAACAATGCATTTCTTATGGAGGAACATGACAACTGAAAAGATCATATATGTAAATAGTGAAGAAGAAGGATCTATACTTGACAATTCCAGAGGTGGATAAAGACAACCAAAAAATATATACACTATTTTAAGAAAAACGTGATATTAATGTATCTACTTAAGACCGGAGTATGCTTCATATATTCCCATAAGAAATGTACTGTAAAATATATTATTCCAGTCCTAAGTAGATGCACGTGTATGTAATTCTAGTTAATATATTTTCCTTTATATATATATATATATATATATATATATATATATATATATATACATATATATACATATATATACATATATATATTTACATATATATACACACATATATAATAATAATTTTTATATAATAGAAAAAATATTGCATGAAAGATATACTATTTACACATGTTTTCTATTTATCAATTATGTATATCCACTTTTTTGGAAACTATATAATATGCAATTGTTTTTTTCGATTTATAGATTCATGAACATTACAATATTCTTATGTGATGACACTTATAGCATATATTTGATGTGTTTCATGTTTTACTATAGATGTTTCTATTGAATTATTAATACTAATTTTAATTTTTTTTAATATTCATTTTTTCCTATTATTATTAAAGTAATTTCCTTGTATATGATATATTGAAATACCTATGACAAATGTTACATCCAGTATACATAGTATTTCCAACTATATAACTTTCTTGCTGCAACATAAAAATGTAATTTATACATGTCTTTACATTATTTTCATTACTAAAATAATAGGAATGCATTTATTTTTTACAATTAAGTGGCAAAATAAATATTAATAGTTTTTATTACTTTCATAGAAATAGTAGCAGAACAAAAACAAGAGGATAAGATTGACTATTTGAAACTATTACAACTTCTTGTGGACCAAGAGTTTCCCAATCTGCCTCCTGGTGGTGGTCTTTCAGCTAAGTAAGTATTGTTTTCTTTATGATATGTCATTTATATTTTTTTCTCAATTACATTGTTTTTTATATTATACTTACAAATGAAAACAATGAAAATTATGTTTTTTATACTGAAGTAGAAATTTCAACATAGTTTTTGCAACAAAATTGTAATAAGATTAAATAGTTAATTTTACCACTAAGCATAAGAATATAACAGTCTTTTACAAATTTGGCTCATTTCCTGATTAAAATTAGATTTTTATTGTAGGCAAGATTCCAATTATTTTCTCTTCTTATATTATACACACTTTCTATTATCATTGTATATATAAAAAATGACTAAAACTTTCGACTTTTAATCAAGTCTTACAAATCAATAATATTTTGTATTTTTTATTACAGGCAACTTTTGATCGAACAAGTGTTTCGAGAATTATGTCCTAAGAAAGCGGATAGTGTAAGTCTTCTATATGATTGATTCCCTTTATATATAATGCTGATTTTTTTATACTGCATCAAATGTACAATTATAATTAATAGACTTATCCCGTTTTCATTCATAAAATGATGCAGATTTTAAACCAGAAAAACATTTATTTTAGTGATAGCTCATGGTATGTAAATTTTTTCTTTCTTTTTCTTTTTCATTTTTCTTTTTTTTCCTCTTTTCTTTTTCTTTTCTTTTTATTATTTTTTCTTTTTTTTTTTTTTTAATTAAAAAGAGCAAGAAAAAATTGATATATTAAAATCGAGGTTGAATGAAATAAATCTGCCATAAATAACGTGCAGATTAATGTCCTTATATAACTTGACATGAAAAAAGTAAAAGTAAAGAAATTGAAACATACAATATTTCTCATTCCAAAAGAAAACGCGCACGTGCATGTGTGTGTGGTGTGTGTACATAATACACATATATATGTTAAAAGAAATGAAAAATACACATAAAAAACTTAAAAATTTACTTTGTTTATTTACAGAATAATAATATCTGCTATGAGTTTAAGTAAATTATAATTAAGAATTAATAATTTGAAAAACATTAAGTCTAAAGTTGCATGGTGATAGGGGATAAAAAAATTGAACTTAAAATATTTATACAAAAATATTTTTTACTTAATTGTATTTGTTATTACTTTCTAAACACTTATTCTTTTGTTATCTCATTTAGACTTCAACTTCAATTCAGAAATAGAATTTACAAAGTCATAATAATAAAGAATATATGTCAATTCAAAATTTCTTTTACTTAGTTTTTTATAATGCATACAAATTTTTTAGAGAATTCTATTTGAATCATTTAAGAAATACACACAGAACTTTAGAAACAAGTATGCTATACATAAAAAATGGAAATAAAATTCATTACATTGCACGTTCTAAGATGAAATTCTCAGAATGCATATTACAAGTCCTACAGCTAATTCCAATCAGTGTTGGTATTGCTGGTTTTAATAATTATCACTATCTATTGTTAGATTTTATAAATTTCTCTTTATCCAGGAAATGAAAAAATGTTTATATTACAGTTATTATATGCAGAGGGTTTAGAGATATTATACTAAGAAATATGTGCATACATATTTGATTTTTTATTATTTAAACTGCACAATGTGAAGAAATAATAAATAAATCACCTGTAAAGAATGATTGTAAAATAAAAATTGATTATCAGGCATTTCTAAGTATTAAACAAATTTGTTCAATACATTGTTGGAAAACACTTCTCATCAAATTTTTATATTAAAATTAATGGTTATATTTGACATAACATATATATCTACAAACATCTGAAATAAATAATATCATTTTTAATAATAATTAAATTATATAATTATTGGTATTATAGTGCCCTGGGAAAAAGCAGAATTTTATTACCTTCCTAATAACTTAGTAGAGTATTTCTGTAATACCCTCTTGCTCTACGTTGATAAAAATGCATAATATTACTATATATATTTATATATTTTTGTAGTCCTAGAGGGATTCATACTCAGAATATTTACTTCTTGGTTGGTCTTTGCTACTCTTTAATCAAAATCTGTTCTATACACATGTATATTGTTATTAATTCTATATTCCAGATTACCAGAATACTTACATAAAAAGAGTAGCAAAACTGATCACTAGATTTATCTAGTACTATCTTTGTATATATGCATAAAGTTATGTCTATGAAAGTGTGTATTCATATTTTACTCTGGTAATTGTAAAATTTAAGTGGTAGTGGAGTTGTGGCGATCATGATGGCCTTGATCTTAGTTTCTCAAATTAATATTCATTTAATCAGGCAAATAAATTTAATTTCAGACTAATTATATGTTAAATCATGTGCTTTCTGCATTATAAGATAATTACATAAGGATTTGCAATTATATTAAAATAATATGTGTCTGTTACAATATTCTGTAATATAAAAATATATATATATATATATATACACACATATATTATAATAATTTTCATTATGGTGAATTTATATATCTTCACTGGAAAATAACAGATAAAAGTATTAAGTATATACAAACAATAAAAATATATTTCAGAATTACTCATTACAATGAATTTTAAAAAATTGTGGACATTATTGTTTTCTTTATAAATTTCATTTTTAAATAAATTAGTTATTCTTAATATCTTTGAACAAAATGGAAACTAATTTTCAAGGCTATCCACTAATTTAAAACTTTAGCATAGATGTACCAAAGTACGTACCATTTCTGATTATAAGAAACCGTTCTGAAATTAACAAAACTGGATAGATTATTTTGAAATAATATATTAAAGTACAATATATACTTCAAGTACTGTAGAATGATGGTCTATTTTTACTAAATGTGATTTTTCTAAATTCTAAAGCTTGAAACAATTGATACTTTTAATTTTTTTATTTCAGATATTAATAACACTGATTTTATTGTTGCATGTGTAGTGCCCTGAGGGAAAGCAATTGATATCATACTTGTGATATGCAACATTTTGCACATAATTATTCTGCTGGAGTGGATTATATCTCAATTATAATATTACTAGCTATTTAGTTTGACATTTGATTTTACTTTTATAATTTAATATTTCAAAGCCATTATTTACCAATGATATTCTAAATAGAATTAATCGTATAACTGTGAAAAATTGGATAGATGTGTTTGCCAATTTTTAAGCTTTTATATGATGTTTAATGATTACAACATAGTTCCCTTTAAAAACAAAAATTAATTTACAAATTACAACATTGATGGTAGTAAAACATTCTGGAAAAAATAAAAACATTCGTGAGATAAGTTTTATGAAATCAATATAAATTCCAAAAGAACAGAAACTATTTTATTTTTGGCTTGCATTAAAAAAAAATATTCTTTAAATATATATAAATTTTAATTTATTAATGTCTTATTATTTGAACTATATCCTATTTATATGTAAAATATTATGAAATTGTTGACTTTGTGGGTGTGTGTATATATATAGAAATATGATTTATGATAGTACAAACATTTAAAAGTAGTTTTAAATAAAACAGGTCGTTGATCCTAACTTGAATGTGAATTACAATTGTTTTTCTTTTTTCTAATAATGAAGTTTTCTTTATTTATAGTCCTATTCTGTATTTCTGTGTTTTAATGTCATGTAAAATCAATAAAATGAAATAATTAAAATAAATTTTGATCATAATTTTTAAAAAGAGGAAATATAAAATGGTCTAGTGTAATAATCTCACATTGATTATAATTATTTTATAATACTACCATGTAAAAATCCTATATTTCATTATAATATATTTTTTTCATAAAGAGCTAACTCTAAAATATGTATTTTCAGAATAGGACTATATTATATAAATAAAGATCGTGTAAAATATATGTCTTCATAAACAAAAAAGACTAGTAATTTATTATTCATTGTTTCCAATCGATAATCATAACATTTTACAATAGTATCTTTAATTAATTTTATTGAAACAATATGGTCATTAATTTTTTGTAATATAATTTATATGACTTGATTGTTTTTCATTTTTATCATTTTTCCGAAATATTTTATTCTTCATTTTTAACAACTCGATTCTAATTAAGAGCTACAAATATTAAATTAATTTCCGTTCAAAGAAATGTATTATTTTTTGCATTATAGCATTATGAATAGGTGACTTCTATGAAATATTGATATATATTCTATTTTATATATGAAAAAAGAAGTTATATATTTACAATACTTAAGCACATCATTTTAAATTAACATAGCATCATTAAAAAGCTTTTTCTGAAACTAACTAGCATGGTTGAATGTTATCAAGCTTCATTACTATATTAATCACTATATGGTTATCTCAAAAAAATTATAATCGTTGTATTTAAAAATTAAAACATATTTTCATCTTCGAAATTTATTACAGTAAGTTTTGTAAATATTTTCCATTTTTAAAAAGTTAAGATTACAAAATTTATATTATTAATAGATTATTTAGATATACAAAATTAATATATATATATATATGTTTCTTTTGTAAACTGTGTTAACTTTATTTCTCATTAATTGCTTATACAAATATATATATTATTTAACAATTAAAATACTATATAATGATGTGCTTACAGAATTCACAGTCCAGTTAGTGTACTGAGTATGTGTACAGTTTGATACATGTATGCAATAGACTGGCCAGTCCAATAATGGTGAAAGTGAAATGTCCATCAGCAAGAAACATAGTGGAGTGCTACATGAGCAGAAACTGTGCAAGATGGCAATAAATAATACAAACACATATTTGATGATTTATCATGGAAGTCATCATACATCATACTATATAGCTAATATCAAATTATAACTCTAAGATCAACTGTACAAAATACCTTATCTGTAGCCAAGGATTAAATATTGCTTCTTATTTTTTGTGAATTAATTTTAGATTATTTTGTGTTTACTTTATATTATATAATACATTGATATCTTTTGCTACGTATAATGTTTCAAAAACTACATATATATATATATACACATACACACACACACGTACACATTTATTTGATAAGAATGTTTTTTTCAGTATAAAGAAGATAAAATAAGAATTTTCTTCATACATGTATCTCATATATAAATGATGCTTTGAGGACGAGTTATATGATTTTAAAAAAGATAAATTATGTTTAAAATGTTTCTCTTTTATTAAATGTTCTAATGAAGACTAATTTGATTTCAAACTCAAATATCGAGTTACAAGAATATTATTTTATCACGATTTAATGTATTTTTTATAATTACATCTACATTATTAGAAATGTATTTCTGTTTTATATTTCCAGTTAGATTGCAATTTCTTATAAATTGAATCACTGATATTTTAAAAACATGTTACAATAACTATATATAACAATATGTTTTTATTAGACTGTAATTAATATATGTATAGGCTTTTACATTTTCTTTATGTCTATATTCTTTTAACAGATTCATTCTTTTATTTATTTAAATACTCAATATAATATGATAGAATGTGTCTTAAATAATGAAAAATATAGTAACAAATATTTATTATATTAATCTTCTAAACATCATCATCAAAGCTGAAAATGACAACAAGACTTCATTTTCATATATGACTTTTACTTTTCACACACACATACACACACACACACACACACACACACACAAAATAAAACTGATAAAATAAATTTTGTTGGATATATAATAAATATTATTTTACATACTATGCTTAATTTTTTTAAATGTTTATTCAAGTATAACAAATTATATTATATATAATTACTGATAATGAAAATGATCAATCTTTATATCTTTCAAATTTATTATAATCTTTTAATATGACGTTTTTGATAACATATTTTGTTACAATCATATTTGAATTATAAAAACATTCATATATTAAATATTTAAATTATGTTACATCCATTATTATTTTTTATATTTATTGAATTAAACATTCTTTAATGATTTTTTATTCTTGGCTATGAGATTTGGGACCAATTTTAAAGTTGATCTAATTAAATCAGTTAAACTCTTTTAAGAATCCAAGCTAAAATCGGATGCGGTATTTTACAAAATATTATTCTATAGTATAAAATTTAAAATTTAGCACACAATATACTTGAAAAAAAGGTTTATGTTCTACAAGTGTCACATAAGGCAATATTCATATGTCAACAAGATTACTTTATGTAAATGAATATGTTATGTAATAAAAAGGAAATTGTAGTTGACTAATCTTTTGTGTCATTATCACACATACTATTTTCGTACATTTAAAGCAATATTTCTACATCACAAAAAATAAATTATTCACCATTAATCCAATGCCTTCATTAATGATTACTTATCCCTTCTTTTCTTAAAAATAAATAGATAATATTGTTGTACCCAAGTATTTCAACAAACTCTACAATATATACTGAGAAAAAAATAATTAAATATTTGTCAATATTGTATATAAAATAATGAAGAAAATGAATTAATCCATTAATATTTTATCAAAAATAAGTAGTAAAAAAAAATTCCTGGTTTATTTAATGTATATCACAATGACACATCTTCCAGAAAAACAGTCATGTTAATTAATATAAATAATATATCATTCACACACACACATTCCTGTCTATATATTATTTATTAAATATTTTAGCTGTTTAGACACATGTGAAATGTGTCTTGTAATTTTCTATATTTTTTATCTTGATGAACAAACTCTATCAAGTTCAGTACTTATAGTTACTGATATTTGATATTATAAATATAAATAATTAAATAAAAAAAATATCCTTATTAATTTATATACATAAAATTTTGTGCTATATTGTATAAATATAGTTAAATCTTCGTTTAGCAATATCTACATAATGCATTTTAATTTGTTCCAAAAAATGTATGATCATTAAATATTTCTATAATTTTGAATTTCTATTTATTACAATAATATATAGTTTCTATAATGTATAATTTTTATGTTTAAAGATTCCTTAGAATTGTCACATTTGCCTTAATGTCATGAAATTTCAATTGCTCAAATAGACTACAATAATGTATTTTGCAAATATGTGTATGCGCGCGTGTATATGTGTATTTATCATATCATTTTCGATTTATTTAATTATTACATCACTTTTATTTTGCAATCTATACTAATTTTACTAATCTATACTACTAATCTTACAAATCTATACTAATTTTAAGCAGCAATTGTAAATAAAAAATTAATATGTTACTAAAGTTTGTATAACAGTAAGCAATTCTTAGCTCTATTCAATTTTAAAAGCAATATATATAATTAAATACATAAGCTAATTAAATAAATAACTTTATTTACCTTTTATAAAATTAAGCATAAGGCAAATATGACAATGAATTTATGAAATGAAATTTTCTGTTTTTACGTACAAAAATAATTTTACTCTCTGATACTTAATAATTTATCTAAATCGTCCAATGTAAATTACACTGTTTGGTACCACTGCACTGTATTTATGTGCATAAATTGTGATTTCATCATGTTTCTTATTATATCGTATATATTGTGCTGTAAACTATAAATGGAATATTAGTCATATACATATTATATTATTAACAATTTAATAAATATATACACACGCACATGTATATATAGCCAATAGAGCAGTAATTGTAATTCGTGTGAATAAATTTTATTTACAATAACATTCTCCAGTCACGCATGAAATTTTCGATAAATTGTGTTTTTGATTTTTTAGTTTTTGAACAAATTATAGTATACTTTTAGAATGCATATAACGACTTATATAATATAATATTTGAATGCTATAAGGATTGTAATAGTAATACAATGTATAAGAATAAGTTAGTTTAATTAATATTATCGACTTTTTTGTGAGCACATTGGTTTATTTACAAACGTGCCAAAAAAAAGATATAAATATTTTAAGTAGTTTGTAAAGTTTATGAAATAATTATAAATTTCAAGGAAACAAATTATTTTGATATGTCCCTTGAAATTATTTTAAGCATTCATAATCAAAAGAGCATACTAATCACATAACTTCTCTATAATTTTATAAATAAAAATATTAATATTATATTTAAATTAAGGAAGCGTGATATATCTTAAATATTTTAAGACAAAGTAATCACAAAGTACTGCAAAAATAACAGTAATCACTAATAAGGCAGTCATTATAAACTCACATATATTGCGATATTAAATCGTTAAAAAACGATTAATAAAACAATGTATTATAATATACCAGAATACAGGATTCCAGTTAAGCAACATTTCTTGCTATATGTTGTGGATTCAAAAAAATAAGTCAAATATATATCTTTTTTTTTCGTCCCACTTCCGTTTCACAGCATACCATCTGGTACGTATTCTTTACCATACTTCCGATAGTGCCTAACGAAAATCAAATGTATCATGAATCTTAGATAGCAATAAAAATACGTGTACAACCCTTCAGACTTCAATAATAACATAATTCTAACATAATAAAACAATTTATATCATTAACTAAAATTCTTTAATATCGCATAGGATTTAAAAAATTTATATCTATATACAAACTATTTTTAATTTGAAAAATTACATCTAACAGAACAAACATATTACGTAAAAGATAAATGACATTTTTATAAGACATACACCTTAAAGCATTTCTAAAGGATATATATTTCAATATGTACATACATATTGAAGTATTTAATTAAAATCTGTATAAAAAGAAGTGTATCAGTAAAAAAAAGCAGTCTATTTATTGGTTGTCCAACCACGCCAAATAGAGGCAATACTAGCTGCAGCACTTGTTACCAAGCCTCCAGCAACGCTCTGATTCACTTGCATACTAGAAGATTGTTGATTAACCAAGGATCCAGGAATGGGAACTGTCATTTCAGGACATGCGACATTTGGGACCTTCAAAGAACATAAAAAATTTATTCAGACATTAATAAAATTTCTCAAAAACTGGTGTGACTTACTGCTTCCCATTCCCAATTAAAAGCATCTTCTTCCTCATCAGAAGCAGAATCATCACTGTTTTCCAAGTCAGGAACTAACTGACTATACAATTGTGCTATTACATTTGGATCAACTTCCATTGGACCAATTCTATGTAACAATAGATATTTATTTTCATTAGAAATAATTATATATTTTTTTCTCATAAAAAATATTAGATATATCATTGTACCTTCCAAGATCACTGATTTCAGTATTGAGTAAGTGCATTAGATTTTGTAAAGTGTGCATTGGATGAAGCACTGCAATATCTGTATTTTGTGTAAAGCATAAATGTAGAACATTACTGTTAAGCCTTGCTACCTTTCTAGCAAATTTCTGATCCGACATTTCATTGCCACAAAATTCTCTAAAAATGTATTAGTTATAATATTTTACTACATATGCATATTGTAAATCAATAAATAAACCTGATAAATTTTATATAGCTCACCACTTACCCATAACCAAGTTTGTAAGGTAATCTTACATTTACATAATATGCTATGATATTGACAAGTTGTGTGGCGAAAGTTAAAGCGGCACTGATATTGTATGCTGGATTGTGCAATGGTTCTTTATTTGTACCAGGCACGCCATCTTTATTTGCAGCAACTAAGAGACAAATAAAATGATAGGTAACAACTTCTAATAAATACTTTCAGATGAATTAATGTCTAAGGTAATTACCCCATAAAGAATAAGCACTATAATCGCCTGATCCTGGTAATGTTGGAGCAATTATACGATGTTGTACTTCTGAAGCATTTTCTGCATCATTAATCCATCTACCTCTTACATATGATGTTCCTGATGCATCTGCTAATGCACAAGTAACCACATCTGCATTTACATCTTCTTCACTACTACATAAACTGTAAATATGTTAATACATATCATAATTATTATAAATTTTATTATTCTAACATAAAGTTTACCTTCTGTTAGATTGCACCTGTGAGAGTGGAAATATGTATTGAATCAATTGTTTAGCAGCAATTCTGATAACTTTCTTTAATTGTTGTCGTTTTCGATCAACTGCATCTTTATGTTTTTCTTGTTTCAAACGCATGGTATTAGCCAACTTATGTAACCTTTCAATTCTTTCTTCATGTCTAGGAATTCTTAAAGCCAACTGAGAATTCACATCTTTTAGAACGTTTAAACGTTGATTACCTACCATAGATTAAAATTAATACAATACATATTAATATTTCAAATTAAATTTTGTATGCAAAAATAATAAATACAATTAATAATTTTAGAAACATACCTCTGCTTATACTTTGTCTGGTTTCGTGAACTAATAATTGAAGAAGTCTAATTCTTTCTTTACAAACATTTATATCGCATATCTGTATAAAAGATGCAAAACATATAACATATTGTAACAATATAAAATAACAAAATAAAAAATAGCAAGCATTAACTCAAGTCATAAATATTTAATTTGTTACAATATTCTCATGAAATAAATATATTTTGTAAATACCAATTTATCCTTCTGTTTATGTTTTTCAAGAGCCTTCATACATTTTTCTTCCAGTTGAGCTCTGGCAGCTTTTAAACGAAATAATCGTAGTTGCTTATCTGCAAAACTAAATAAAGAAAAATTTATATATTATCATTCTACTATTCTAGTCATTAAATATTTTTCTAATTTTATATAAAGTCTAGAGACACAAGTGTATTCAACTGATATCTTTTATTCTTATACAAAATTTAACAAGAGAAGTCTTGTACTTTGTAAATAATCTTAATACTTTGCTTAAAAGTTAAATGGTTTAATTTTTATAATAGAAAAATATAATTAGAAAGATATAATCAGAAATAGTAATATGTATATATACCGTTCTGAGTAAACAGCATTTAAATGAATGAAATCTCCATTTTGAATACATTGTCGACAATAAAAAATTCGTCGACTATTATGGCACAGTGGACACTTTAATAAATTAACGGTTAAACGATTAGAAACGTCTTCTAATTCAGAGGAAAGATGAAAATCTGCAGGAGCGTTACAAGAACCGTCCGAACTGCTTGTCGCCATAACCAAAAACCAGAACCATGAACGCGGACTTCGTCTGTCTGTTGTCACTCATCAGCTGATCCAATATTTACTTGTAATGTTAAACCGCGCCACATTGTGATATCTGACCTATCGAATAATATTGCTTTTTTCACTTTTATCTATTACATATGACGAGGCACTTAATCCGACTTCTAATTTACGCGTAATTAACTATTTAAGTATCGAATAGTAACAAAAGTCAACATAAATTTTGACTTACGTATTTCATTGGTATTTCGCAGTAATGATTCTATTTACATAAATGTCCTTACATACATGAAATCGGAATAAATTACATACGTAATTATATTTCTCATTTTCTTTATGATATAATATAAAATATTAATTATTATTTATATATCAAAAAAATATATATATTTTAACTTTTTTATTTCTGTACAATTACATCAGTGATACCTTACTTTTTATATTTTACTTCCGAAATAATCAATTAAATGTATTTATACGTTTGTTATTGTTGAATTTTATAAAAAATACTGGGACATTAATTATAATCGACTAATAACAATTAATCGTGATATATAATTTTTAATGATGACAATTCGTGTATATTAGTGTATACAAAATGAAATTGTAATAACCTTTGCGCAGATTTTGCCCGCGCATTCTCTAATGAGCGTCTTATGAATCGCTTGTGCGTCGTATTTCAGATATATTTTCAATATTTTCAATGATAAACTCTTACTTATATGAATTTATTGATTTAACTTAAAAATTGATATTTATTTACATATATTTGTAATAGTTTTCTCACATATATCTATGTATAAATATAATTTTCTATAAGAATATTAATTTTTCATACAATGATCAAATTAACCAATAAATTGAAAATCTATTTTAATGTAAAATTTGTTTTAGATGAGCGATTATTAATTGCCCAAAAATAATTTAAATAGGAAATCAAAATGACATCAATTATAAAACTTCATGCTATATCTGGAGCAATGGATGAATCTCCACCTTGTTATATATTACAAGTCGATGAATTAAGAATATTACTGGATTGTGGATGGGATGAGAATTTTGATCAAGATTTTATAAGAGAGTTAAAAAGGTACAAAATCCATATATATTGCAGGTGTTATTTAAGATTAATATTAATATATCTTTCATATTATCTAAAGATTTAATTTATTTATATTGATTCCTTAGACATGTTAATCAAATAGATGCAGTTTTACTTTCATATCCAGATCCATTGCATCTAGGTGCACTGCCATACTTAGTAGGAAAATGTGGTTTGAATTGTCCTATATATGCTACAATACCTGTCTATAAAATGGGACAAATGTTTATGTATGACATGTATCAGGTATTATTCTTCTATAAAAATATAAATGATTCAATTCAAGTTGTATGATATATTAAATTGTTATGTTTATTTTAGTCTCGCCATAATATGGAAGACTTCGATTTATTTACTCTTGATGATGTAGATGCTGCATTTGATAAAATTGTGCAATTAAAGTATAATCAAAGCATATCGATGAAAGGTAAAGGTTATGGTGTTACTTTAACACCTTTGCCTGCTGGACACATGATTGGTGGAACAATCTGGAAGATAGTTAAAGTAGGAGAAGAAGATATAATATATGCCGTTGATTTCAATCATAAAAAAGAACGTCATTTAAATGGATGTGAATTGGAAAGACTACAAAGGCCATCTTTACTTATAACAGATGCTTTTAATGCTACATATCAACAAGCCAGACGTAGAACTAGAGATGAAAAATTAATGAGTAAGTCATTAACATGATAGCACATTCTCTCTTAACATTATTGTTAATTATTTTGTAATTCCTTTTTTCCTTGTTTTAAGCAAATATCTTACAAACCTTAAGAGGTGGTGGAAATGTTCTTGTTAGCGTGGATACTGCTGGACGAGTATTAGAACTAGCACACATGTTAGATCAATTATGGCGCAATAAAGAATCTGGATTACTTGCTTATTCATTGGCACTTTTGAATAATGTTAGTTACAATGTCGTTGAGTTTGCAAAATCACAAATAGAATGGATGAGTGACAAACTCATGAGAAGTTTTGAAGGTGCTAGAAATAATCCATTTCAATTCAAACATTTACAACTTTGCCATAGTATGGCTGAATTAAATCAAGTTCCAAGTCCAAAGGTACAATATAACAAAATATTTTGTATAAGGAAAAATAAAATGCCTCTAATTTTTTATGATGAATTTTAGGTTGTACTTGCAAGTACTCCAGACATGGAATGTGGTTTCTCGCGGGAACTTTTTCTTCAGTGGTGTAATAATCCACAGAACAGCATTATATTAACAAGTAGAACATCTCCAGGAACACTTGCCAGAGATTTAGTAGAAAAAGGAGGAAACAGAAATATTTCTTTAGAAGTAAAAAAACGCATTAAATTAGAGGGTATAGAATTAGAAGAATATTTAAAAAAAGAAAAATTAAAACAGGAACAGATGAAACAAGAACAAATGTACGTCTAAAATTAATATTTTTTATATAATTATCTACTATTTATTACTAAATATTTTTTTTCAAAACTTTTACGAATTGTTATCTCAGGGAAACTGCAGATGTTAGTTCAGAATCTGAAGACGAAATAGAAGTAGGAGGTGGAAGAGGAAAACATGATTTGTTGGTAAAACAAGAAAGTAAGCCTGGATTTTTTAAACAAAATAAAAAACAACATCCTATGTTCCCATTTATTGAAGAAAAGATAAAGATAGATGAATATGGTGAAATTATAAGGTAAGATGTTTGTGTACAACATTAGATTTAAAAAAGATTGTATTATAATAATACATCATACTATATTCACTTTTCTGTATTATAGACCAGAAGATTATAAGATAGCAGAAACCGTACCAGAGGTAGAAGATAATAAAGAAAATGTAGAGACAAAACAAGAAGAAGCTGTACATCATCCAGAGGTACCCACTGATATTCCAACCAAATGCATACAAGTTATGCGTACAATGACAGTTAATGCATCTGTCACATACATAGATTTTGAAGGAAGATCAGATGGAGAATCTCTACAAAAAATCCTAGCACAATTAAGGCCACGACGAGTTGTTCTTGTTAGAGGATCTAAAAAAGACACAGAAATTTTAGCACAACAAGCGCAAAGCGCTGGAGCTCGTGTTTTCACACCTGCAAGAGGAGAAACATTAGACGCTACAACGGAAACTCATATATATCAAGTAAAATTTTAAATGATTTTTTTTCCAGTTTTAATTAAATAATTTACTATTATATTAAAATAATATTTTTCTATTCAGGTTCGTTTAACGGATGCTTTAGTAAGTGGATTAAATTTTTCGAAAGGGAAAGGTGATTCAGAGGTTGCATGGGTAGATGCCATGATCACAGCTCGTGATCCAGTTTGTCGAGATGCTGTAGCTGAAAACGAACAATTGGAAGAGAATAGTGATAAAATACTTACGCTTGAACCTTTACTACTAAATGAGGTATAAAATTAAATAAATACAATTATATAAATAGATAAACGTATATCAAAATGCATTACAATATTTATAATGTACGTCTAGGTTCCTGGACATCAAACTACATTTATAAATGAATTAAAATTATCAGACTTTAAGCAAGTTTTAAATAGGAGTAACATTCCATCAGAATTTAGTGGAGGTGTTTTATGGTGTTGTAATAACACTATTGCTGTCAGAAGGGTTTGTATTAAAAATTATTTTTAGAAATATTTTTGGAATTATTAATATGTGATAATAATTATTTGTTTCAGCATGAAGCAGGAAAAGTTATATTAGAAGGTTGTATTTCTGAGGAATATTATAAAGTACGTGAACTACTGTATGAGCAATATGCGATTGTATAAATATGATTTGTGTAAATAAAATAAATTAATTTAGAATATTTATAATAATAAATATCGAATTTTTTACCTAAGGAATATAACAAGTATTTTCTTTGAAACTATACAATATATTTCCCTATATTACATTTTATCCCTATATTAAACTTTTATATTCTTTATATTACAATTTTCATTGATATTTTTATATACAATATCTAGTTACGATAATATATAATTTTATTTATAATAAATGGAATATTTGTAGAAAATTAAATAATATAACGTAGAATTACTATCTTTTAAATTTGAAAATATTGTGCTGCTACTATTGGCTGTAAGTTAGCTAATCATGGCGTGGTTTAATAAATGAAACATTCATAGATGGTAGTATTAAATTAAAAATATAATAAAAATTAAATGTGATAACAATTGATTATACAATATTGATTGTAAATCTTTTAAGGTGTAGATAAGTTTACTATACGAAATTATATTTTCAATCAAAATCTAACCCAGTGAACATTATAGATTTTTAAATAGAAAAAAATGAGTCTATCAAAAACAGACAAGAAATAAACTTCGTCGTTAACGAAGTTAAACTTCGTGTGGTAATTAAAATCAATTTAATATAGAAAAATTATTATATTATAATTTTTGCAAAAGAATAATTTGTTGCAGTGCTATGTTTGCATATAACCTCTAATTATTGAAAGAGAAAATGTCAACAAGGAATGATAAACTGAAAGATCAAATAATCATAAGTGATTTTGAAGCATCTTTAAATTAAAAAGGATTATTAATTATACGCAAGATAAAAAAATGAGAAAATATTATCAAGCTGCATTAGCTATAGTAGCTGTTGTAAGTTTAATATCATTATTGTTCTATAGACATGAATATAATAAGTTAAGATATGTCTTAGAAGTTTTTAACTATTTTGGTAAACCAGATCAAAAACAAATCAGCACAAATTGCATAAACAATAATGTATCGTTTATGGAGCATAATATAAAATTAGATGAACCTCTTTCATCTTGGCAAAGATTAAATGATGATTTATATGTATATTCTGCATACAATTTAAGAAATAATAAAGTTCATACAATAAGTTTTGGTAAAAAAAATGCTATATCAAATTTACAATGTATAATATATTTTGAAGATGAAACAAAACCATTTGTAGGAAATTATAAGTACATTGTAATCAGTAATACTCCATATTTTGCAAATGAAGAAGAAAAAGCAGGATATAATGGATATTACTTAATTTGTGCCTATAAAGGAAATAAAATACCTATTGGGGTGTCATTTTTTACAGAATTTGATAAAGATACTACTAATGCTCCTATCTTGTCTGTTGTGACACAACCACAAAATTTAAATAACAATGGTATAACAGTTTGTATAATACCACCATTATCGAAACCTATGCATGAAATTGATATGATTACTTTTTTAAGTTTTCATGAATTAATAGGTATAAATAATTTTATAGCATATGATTTTGGTATTGCAAATATGTTAAATAATCGTTTAAAAGAATTTTCTATAAGAAATGTTCTACAATCAAACTTTACATATACAACAGTACCATGGAATTTTCCTTTTAGTAGACTCGATGCTAATATTATGAGAGATATCATAGAAGCAGATTGTTTGCATCGAACATATAATAAAATTATGTATATTGTTACTTTATCCTGGCAAGAATATATAGCATTAAATTACCATCATTCAATTATAAACTTATTAGCTGATTATAGATCATCAAAATTATTAGCAGATCGTTATAAATTAAATAGTTTGACATTTTGTACAAAAGAACTAGATAATACTCTCTCTACAAACATTACATTAATCATGTATAGAAAAATACAATTTGATACAGATCTTACTGACCATTATTCTATTTTCATATCAAAGCCACATGAGGTATTATCAAAAAATAATGTCTATACTCAAAAAATGGCTAAAGACTTGATCCTTGTTCATAATTATAAAACTTGTAGTGATGTTAAAAAGATTCAAAAAGTTAACATTTTTAACACTTCTATTCCAAGATTTTCAAAGGATATAAAAAACTCGCCAATTTTTACAAGATTTATTAACCATTAGGGGGATAACAAAATAACTTTTTTTGATAGTCATCGGTTTTTTGTTCGTATATTTTTGTATTCAATCAATTTTTTTTTTTTATTAAATTTGTAGTAACTCTATTGCCAATAAAAATGTACATTTAGTTATTAAATTATTGTTTTGCTAAAAATAAATTATGATTGACTTATACTAATATCTTAATAATATTATTAATTACTTTGATATTGCTATATTAATTAAGAACATCTGGTATAAAAAGTATGTATTCATTCAAATAATTACAATTTATAAGCAAACAAATTTTGTTAAAGATAAATTTGTTACATAGACCAATTGAGGTGTAAAGTATGTTATAAATATGTACCATAATTGTAAAAAGTTTAATGTTTATAAATATACGTTTATAAGGATAAATTTTTTGTAAATTTATATTCTTATTTTAATTAGACACTATACGCATATTTTAATGAATGCTTCTTACAATTCCTTTTGTTAATTTTTATATAAAATTACGTTTAATGCAGCATGAGATTATATTATTTTTTTTTTAAATCATATGATTAAGTTTTGCAGCGAGACTAACTGACCTCACTATTTTATGAATGAAAATATAAAGAAATTTTGTTTTTACGCATTTGCATATATATATTTTTTACCACCTAGTTATTACATTTTCTGAATTTTATTAACTAAAGTCATAGGAAAGCTTATTTTAGTCGTTGCATTATGGTTGCATTTTTTAAACCTGTTTCTTCAATTGTTTTATCCTCTGTTAATTCCTTAGTTGGATACATAGTTAACAAACTGAAATCTCTTATGGCATATTGAGGCCTCATACTAAAAGTACAATAGTTAAAGGAAAATGCATAGTTTTTTTTTTTTTATACAGCTGCAGTTTAAATATATATTAAGTATTACACACGCGCGCGCGTGCGGACATACAGCGTTATCATTAAAGGATACGTTGTTATATATCTTCTGAGGTCATTTATGGTATGAGTTAAATTGAATTGCGCTCGTACACTACTTCCATCTGCAAGACGTATTTGTATTGTAGTTATCGGTTTAGTTGTATCTAAATTTAATTGCTTTTTTGCTTGTGATTCATTAGCTGCTTGATCAGCTGGGTCAGTTGGAATTGTCATACCAACAGTAGCTGGAGATGGACTGTAAACATTTGATGTAGATATATATTTTATTGTGCTACTAAATGATATTGCTAACTATTAATTATAAGAAGAAATATATGATACCTTCCCAACATATGTCCTTTCCCAGTAAAAGCTTTAACTTTAGTTTTTGGAGGAACATATTCTTCATGACGATGATCTTCCATGTCTAGTCGTAATTCTGCATCTTGAACTTCTTGCCGAATTTCTGCAGGAATTTCTCCTCGCTTGATAGCAGCTAAAAATTCTCTATTTTCTGCATCACTATATGGCCGAATTTCACGATCGTTTATAGTAAAACCATCGCGCCATAATTTCAGAGTAATAAGACCAGTATTAGATTGTTGATTAGATTGTGCTCCTGATACAACTGAAAATACATTGATGTATATTTAAAAATTATTCATTTACTTTCCATATTTTTTATTGAAGTATTACTAATATATAACATTAAATTGTGTTAATTAATTAATTAACTAATTAATACTGTAAGAGATAAAATATTGTTTATATAAAGTAACAGATCATTTACCTAATTTGAACATAATAAAATAGATTAATTTTATATATACTCGTGTATATACACAGAAAATTTGTATATACCTTCTGTATCTGAATTAGTCTGTCCTAATTTATAACCAGTACCACTGAATGTATTTGGTCTTTGTTGTCCACTTGTTCTAGGTTCTATAGAAATAGATTGTTCTTGACACGATTTAAACATATCGCTTATGATATCATTTTTTTTCCCTGGACCAAGTACCTGTTGACCACTGTGTTCAGATCCACCAGCATAGAAGGCTTGTCCTTCTTCTTCTTCTGAACTACTATCTTTATTTTGTAAATCGCTTATCGTACCAAATTTTGGTTTTGGCTTGGATTTATTTTTAGCTGTATTTTTATCCATTGAGCCACTTTCTTTATGTCTCACTATAATCTTTGAACTATCTTCTATATCTTCTTCTTGTACAGCACTTTCGACAGATTCATTTACCAATGTAACAGGTTCATCGGTTTCATAAAAACTTGCAAGTGCAACCTATAATTGTATTATACAATATCAGATCAAAATTGAAATGAAAATTAAGTTTTATTGTTAACTATATCTTATTGTTAACTATATCTGTATGACAAAGGATATTAAGTAACATTAATAAAAAATATGACAATTATATTTACTAGAAGTGTCTTTATACAATCGTTTTTCTGAAGAATTTATTATTATTAATTTTCAAATAAAATAAAAATAATAAAGAATACAAATATAAACTTTTTTTTACAAATGTATCTGTAAATTTGAGTAATACTCCAAATTAAACATTGAAGGTTATATGAAATTGTAGATATATAAGCAACGTAATATGATAAACGATTTTAAATAATCCAAGACAAAATCTACAAGAAAAAATGCAATCTCACCTCGAGCTGCCAAGCGGATGACTCAAGGTAAAATTGTGCTCTTTCTGGTTCAACACCAGTTACATCTGTAAATTGCGAAACCAACTCGTCGTGGTTCGGCATGATATACGATTATCAAATCACTCACACAATGTATGACTGCTTCCTTTCTTGTCGATCGATGTATCTCTATTTAATTTCGCTCGATGAATTCCGTAGATCTAACAACAAAATTTTTTTCTCGGCCTCAAACTGCTACTGTCATTCCTTTTGTCTAGAGAATCTTGAACCGGATGTTACCACGCGGACAAAATTTGCGAAATATTTGAAATTTCAACAGAGTATCTTTACTACATCACATACTTTTACATTTTTTTATAATAATGTTTTACAAATTTATCATAGATAATTTTTAAGGTTTTGCGATATTTAAAAAATTATTGATATTGCGTACATTTATATATAACTTTCTTAAAGAACATTCGTTTGTTAATTTCAAAGTATTTCGATTATAATTTATGATTATAATTAATTTACATTGATATTAGTAATTACTAAATTTAACAATATAATGCTGTACCACGTCTTATCCAATGTGCAACGCATATATTGGTTTTTAAAGGTACGGTCATAATATGAATATGCAAGCTTCGCATTTGGTTGGAGCGTGTAAAATTTGCATTTGATTTTTTAATGTTATTTTCCACGCAAATAGTGTACACAGGACATTTATACACGTTTTGTAATATTATTTCTTTTGTGACAAATTTAAGACAAATGATGGGCATGTCGTTACGATACATACCAGGTACACTGTTTGTTAATGTCATTTTTTCCGAATCCCATTGTGCACCGATTAAATATAATCCATAAATAAAAAAATTATCATTAAATTTTTGTTCAATCTTAGATGGTTCATAAATTGTCAATATTTTTAAGTCCGAGTAAATTTTTTTAATAGGAACATTATGTTTTCTCGAAAACATAAGTTTTGAAACAGAGAGGAACATTTTGCAATACGATAATGCACCAAAATGTATCAAATAAGGACGCTCATTTTTAATCCAATCTTTGATAAAATTTCTTTTCTTTACTAAATAACTGATAAATTCAGAAAGGTTTATAGCTTCCATATTATTGGCTACTTTTTTCCAGATATATGGAATTTGACCATTGTATATTAATTTCCATAATTCTTCCAAATAATTGCTTAATATAATCTCACCATTAAATGCTGATCTTAAATCTGTCAATGTTTTTCTCATTTCGGTAAGTGTTTTATTAAGTAATTCAATTTCATATATTAACACGATATTCAATGGATTTGAAAGTATAGAATGATAAATATTTTCTACATTTTCAACGATACATATATCTGATATTTCAGCTTCAATATTATTGATTATAGTTAATTTATCAGCTTCTATAAATTCATCAATCTTTGATAAGGTCATAGAACTCATTAAAGACATATATGTTAGAAATTCTGTACTTTCTTTAACATCTCTGAAAGCAATAGCATTTTCATCCGTTCCAAATACTTCAGCAGAATGATTTATTGACATATTTTGTATATGTTTTATTATTTCATTATATTCACATTTTCGAGGCAATAGATATTTTGGATTGTTTGAAAAGAAGTACTGTGAATATGTTATATTATCATTGCAATAATAATTTAAGAGATAATTTATACATCTTTGATCATATTTGTTCATAATTTTTCCACCATAATTACATTCACCGATAAAATATGATATTGCTTCAATTGATATATCTTCATGCTTGTTCATTAAATTTTGTAATTGCATAATGGATGTTTCAAAGTCAAAATAATCAAAATCATATGGAATATTCCAACCCTGCAGTCCAAAGTTATTTTTTTCCTTAACAACTGTATGGAAGAAACACAGTTCATAAAGAAATTTTATAAATATTTTTTCTTTTCCAGGACAACAATCAAAAATATTTTTATTGTTTATAGATTTTGATTGAAAAGATCTCAATAAATTTTCTTTAATATTAATTGGATCATCTATTGTTATCTTCACACTGTTTTGCAAAATACTTATAGGAAATTCATTAATAGAATAACTGGATAGCCATAATCGAAAAGTTAAAGATGTGTTCGATGCATTAAAATTTTCACAAATTTTTTCTAACTGAAATAACCATGGAACAGCAAGATGACAATTTTGAAGAAATATCCATCCACCATCTTTTTGTGCTTTTTTAATAAGTATTTCTGCTTTCTTTTGCTGTGTATCTTCCATAGAAAGAGAGATGTATTTTGATGAATAACCAATGGTACTTGCATAAGCAGAAAGAAAAGAAAGAGGCAAAGAATAGGTTGGTAAAATAAATAAAAGCGGATGAAGGCAACTAGATTCTGCATATGATTGTGATATTATGTATTCAGATGAGTAGTTAAACATTTTTCCCAAATAATTCTCCACAAAATATATTATATGATAAATGATTTTATCTGGCTTTGCAATTTTAGCTAATATTAAATTTTGAAATGGGCCTAAAGTTTCATTCCATGGATCTGGTAATGTTTGAGTTTCTAAATGATCTGAGGTCCAATATATTTTCCAAGCTACATTAGAAGAAATATCTTGTGCAAGACCATGAAAATTAGGTAAGTTATCATTTATATAACAAATTTTGTTCCACAACTTTGTTGATAACCAAATTGGTGCTTTGTATAAATTTGAAATATTAGAATACTCTATGTCCGTGACAGAAAAAAAATTAATTTCTTTTTCTGTTGTTTGCTTATTGTCTAATAAAATTTTAGAACATAGTAAAAATGAATAAACGAGTTTATGTTTTTCAAACAAAGATCTACGGACACTTGAATGAAGATTTTGTGTAAATGAATATTTTAATAATTTCAACCGTTTCTCAAGAGGAATATTTTTGTTTGATCCTTGGATGGACCGTGTAAATAATTGGATAAACCATTTGAATGAAAAGCGATACATATGATTTAAGTTTGATAATGCATTAAGTGTTGTAAATAATCCAGCACAAAAATTAGTATATTGCATATAAGTACTTCGAACCATATTTATTTTATTTTTCATTTTTTCAGCTTGTTCTTGTTTTCTTATTATTTCCAAAGAAAGTGTCTTGGAAGAATCTAATATCTGTATAGCTTTTTCATCTTCTATAATATTTGTACTGGTAGATGACAATGTATTTAAAATTTTATCTTCTTGTGATTTAAGAGCTTGCCTATTGATAGCATCTTCTATCCAAATATTTTCAAATTGTTCTTGGAGGTCTAATCTTTCCTTTCCAATAATTATATCTAAAAGTTTATCTTGAAGAGCTTCACAAGAAAGTGAAAAATCTATTACAATAAGTTTATTATATACATGAGGTAAATAATGTGGATTAGGTAATCTTGTTGTGATGTACAATCTGAAATTGAGTGAATACTTTGTGATAGTTCGACCAATTTTTAAATACCAATCATCTCCATTTTTATAAATATTTTTTAACAACAGTGAATCTATAGCAACTTCAAGTTCTTCTCCAATGTTTTCTAACAAAATTGGATTACCATTTTCAATATTATACTGTATGATGGATATATAGTCAGAATCTGTGAATTTTACAACTTTAAGACCATTTTTTTTCTCTATTTCTTTAATCCAATTATTAGCTTGATTCTGAGAATCAATGAATAAAGGCCATAATTTAGAGTTCTCCATAATAATAGCATTCTCTGTGGAAAATTTGTTTTTAGATAAGCCACTAAGATACCATGAACTTATTTTAAATTCCACTCCAAGTATATTCACAAAATCATAAGATTTAGAGTATGGTAATTTTAAAATTTGCAGAAGCTTGATCCATTTCTCTATCATTTTATCTCGATATTTGGTGTTATATGGAGCCATGTAAGCTATTATCCCAGAAGAAAGTATCATATCTCCAGCCAAATTATCATAATTTAATTGAAGATTATATACAAATTGTAACCAACGTTCTTTTTCACTTCCAAGACTTGCAATCAAACTTTCTGCTTTTTGCAATTTCTTTGTACAGTTACTTACTTCTTCCTCTAATTTTAATTTTTTTTGTAAAGTATCTTGGAGGCTATTGTTCAGAGTAGCCAACTTTATATTTAAATTAGAAAGAGTTCGACGTTTTTCATTTAAAAATGCTTCTGCTTCGTCACATTCTTTCTGAGCTGTTGCTAATTTTTCTTTTTTTGGAGCCACCACTTTAGCAATTTCATTATAAGATACCATTGCTCTTACCCACTTACAAAGTCCTTCTGCTGCACTTGATGCTTTAGCAACAATATGAGGTACAAAATTTTTATCAGTCATGTAAACATTTTTAACAATTTGTATAACCATAGATGGTATGTTATCTTTATTATAATCTTTCAAATTTTGTAAGAAATTCATATCTCCTAAAATACGTTTACTTGGACCCCAATAATCCGTAATTTTCTTTCCGCTAATAGGATCAACGACTCGATCTGGTGCTATGCCTAACATAACACAAACAGCAGCCATCACTAACTTTACAGTATCAGGAGGATTTTTCATAGCTTTGACTAAAGTAATGTCAGTTGGTTTCAATGTATTTAAAGCTAAAACAGCATCTTCAAGAATAGGAATAGCTACTGCAAGGTCAGTTTCACATTCAGATTTGAGAGCTCCAGCAATTTCTGCCTTTTTATTGGCAATTCCTTCTTCTTTTTTTATAAGGATTGTAGCCTTCTCTACAGTTAAATTTTCATTTTCAACTTCTCTCATTGTCTTTATAGTTCTTTGAGCAGATAGTTCTAATTCGGGTTTTAGAATTGTTAATGTCATACTCATTTTTTCTACTTGTTTTGCTGCTATTTCAAGTTGCTCTAAGCTTGTCATATATCTATTTCTGGTAGTAATAATTTCTTTTTGCTTCTTAGTCATTAAATGTGTATATAACTTTACAGTATGTAAAAAAGCTGAGTTTGTAACATACATTGGTATTCCATTATCCTTTAAGTACATCATGCTATTTATTTTTGCATCATTATGAAAATTTATGCAAGCTTTTATTACACTATCCTTTATATTTTCTGGAATATCTATAGTTTTTATATGACTTCTAGCTATTTCAACAAGAGCATCCTCTGGCCATGTATCATAACAATTTATTGTACAGTATTTTATTAAATTAGGATATAAGTAAAAATATTTTCTCATTGTATTATTGATGGGACTAAAACCAAGTACAAAATGTAAATTATTTTTACATTGCTGAACAAAATAATCCATTACAGCAGAAATATTTATTTCTGCATTTGGATCACCTTTTTGAGCATGTATACGTGTTGCTGCTATGATACTAAGTTTTTCTTCACTTGAAAACAAGTCAGGTATTTCACCAGTATTCAATAAACAATTAATATCTTGAAGGAATATATTCTTCATTTGTCTATCAGTAAGATAAAACGTACAATTTTTTTGAGATTCTCCACATGTACGTAATATTTCTTTTAAATCTTCTCTCCAAACATTAAAATTATAATACGAATCCATAGTAGGTTCAAAGAATTTTTGCTCTAATTGTATATAACTAGCGAGTTTAGTTATTGATCTTTTACCAGATCTAACAGTAGAAATAATTATTGCATTTCCACTAGGCATTGCTAATATTCTACAAATTTGTACTAGATTTATTAAAATTTGTTGTGTTATTACAATATTAATTTTTTCATTATTACTATTATTATAATACTTCATGTAAGATGTAATTGTGTCCTTCAATATTTCCATAGAACTTATTTCTTCATATTTTTTATACTTGGGTGAAGTTTTCTCCATTTCCATAAAATTACAGAATAGGAGATATTTTAGACTATCTTTTGTAATTTTGTTATCAAATTTCAACAAATGGTCAAAAGCAGACTCAAACGGATCTTTAAAATATTTGTTCACAGCTTCTTTTATACTTTGATATAAGATCTCTTTATCATCATCATCTGAAATCCGATCACCGAATACACGCAGCGTTTCATGTACCCACAAACGAATGAATATAATTTTTGTATCTACTGATTCTTTTTGGATAAGACTACAACCACTTATCACTCTATATATGTCTCTAATATTAAATAAATACTGCACTTTGGCAGGTATTGGACGCAAGGTGTTGAATATTGAGTTGTAAACATCAATTGTAGCATTTGTTATACTTGTTACATTATTTAATACATCTGTGCTAAAAAGATTATTTTTTAAATTAGTTAAAAGCATATTAGAAAATATTTTATATATGTTATCTGTTGTAAGTTCAGGGAATGTGTAAACATTAAAATGTCGCATGAATCTAGGACAAATATTATGTTTGTCATGACCAGTAGTTATTGTTAATAAAAAGCTGATATTGGTAATGAAAATTTTTTCAAGTATTTTTGTGTCATACCAATACCCATAATTAAAATATTGTCGTATTAATTCTAGCACAGATTTTGAATCAATATTTGCGTCAGTATTTAGATTTAAATCATCTATTAAGTTTAAACAATATTTATCTTCTGGTAAAGTATAGTATTTTTTTTTAATTCTACTTAAATATGACAAAAATAAATACTTTGCTTTTTCTGCAGTTCTAAGAGAAGAAAAATTAAAAGTATTTGTTAAATATTTGTGCTTTGATAATTTATTTTTTAACAGGTTCTGTAAAAAAACAGTTTTACCTGTTGTAGTATTACTGCAAATAAGAAAAGGTTTGCAATACTTGATATGTGTAAGAAATAAATGACTATACTTAACAGAATTAAGAGTTGGAACATACTTTTGATCAAAATTGCACATATCTGTTATTATTTCAACTTTCAATAAATCATTACAATGTTTCCAATTACCTACACCTTTAAAAATATATAAATTATCTTGTATCAATCCTTCAGTAGGCAAAGCAATATCATAATTTTTAATTTCTGGTGGACGTGGATATTTTTTGTGAGCATCATTCCAAAGTGCAATACAGAATTCATTAAATTTTATTTGAAAAGCTGTGCATGAATTTCCTCCAAGAACCCATACTAAAGATAACATTAAAGCAGCTTGTGACCATATAACAAAATGATCTAAATTTTCTTTTCTTTCTAATTGTTCATTACAAGCTTCTATTAAATACATTTCAAATAAGCTTAATGTTGATGTCACAAGATGTAATTCTCCTACATTTATTGTCATTGAGCAATTCAAACGTACGAACTGAAGACAAGCATCTAATGACCAGCTTAATAATGAATACATTATTTTCTCATACTTATTATACATTTGATTTTTACTTATATGAGATAATATATATGGTTTCCAACCAATAGATTGTGGTTCAATGTAAATCATACCACAATGTGATACAATAACTGGAGATACATTTACTAAATTTATAGTTTCAAATATTATAGACATTGTTTGTGTCATCAAAATCCTTTCTCCAGAGATTAAATGAAGCAATTTATTGCTATCTATTACAGTGTACAAATTTTCAACCCATACATCACTCAAGGATCCATCAAATATCAACCACTTTTTATCTGATGAAGTATTTGTTGCAAAGGTACGGAATATTTTAGAACATAAACCATCCTCCCATAAACTCAATTCTCTTTTGTATTGACCAAATAATTGATTGTTGTTAATGACTCCTGGATTTATGATCTCTAGTGTAACTTTTGCACCATTATTATCTTTCCATTTATGCAGTAATAAAAAAGTATCTGCAAGAATTTGTAACATTTCTGTTTTTCCTGTAAGTGGACCACCAACAAGTATAAGAGCATGTTGAACATGCATTAATTCAAAAATCTGTAAACTTTTCAGTTTCAGTATTTCATGAAAATGCAGAGATCTTGATTTGCATACATTTTCTAGAGCCATTAAAACTGCATCATAATTGAGAGATGGTAACTTAATGCAAGGAAATATATTATGTATTATATTTTGGAAAATTATCATATCCTCATTACAGAATATTGGTAAAATTATGTCAATTACTGAACGTAGCAATAAAACATTTTCATCTTCTGTTTGAAAATGAATTTTTAACATCCTTGCAGTTTTAATAATTGTTTTCAACGAGCACATGTTAAATTTATAATGTGGTCTATCTAATAATTGTTCTGATAACAATTTATAAATTACAATCAATTTTGCTGCAAGTTCTCTTCCATTGCAGAAACCAGATGCTAAAAGTTCTATTTCTATTATTTGACTGAGATCTGGTTTTATTATAGAAATTGTACGAAAAAGTATTTTCAAGTTATCTGGTAATTCATAATATTTAGTATGTTGCACATTCATAATAATGCAAATATTTCCATTTGGATTTAAATTTAATTTGGTTCCTTCAAACATTACAGATTTTAAATTTGTTGATGTTATCTGATGAACATTCACGATTGTTTGTGTAACTGCAGATAGTACACTTAACTTCAGTTTATCTAAGTTTTTAAAACAAATCCATGTTCCACAAGAAATAAGTCCTTTCAATACATATAATATAAATTTGTAAGTAAATCTTTCATTCATGTTTAATATATAATAAGGCATTGCAAGAGAACTTATTAAATACTTAATAGTTTCTGTTTTGCCAGTTGCCACTGATCCAATAATAGTCCCATATAAATGATAGTTGTAAGCTTCCATTAATGTACGAAGACATCTATCAGTTAATGGTGTATTTACTAAATGTTGTTGATAATAATTATATTCATAGCCATAATTTACTGTAGCATTACATAGTGAAATTTTTATATCACTTTCAGTCCAGTAATAACGCATTTGTGCCAACCAGTTAAAGTCAGTAGAAGAATTAACATTATTTTCTATTAATAATTTAATAATTTCTTCATGATTAGCAGTTATAATTATTAATGACATTAAAAGTTTTCTTTCTTGATGCATTATATTATTTTTAACTTGATTAGATAAACTGGTAAATAATTCTAAATACTTTTTGTAAACTGTTTTTAGTAATAATAAATTAAAAGGTGAGTAACAACTTTGAACCAAAGATGTCCAATAAATACGAGAAATACAAATTATTACCATGCTTGGTACATTTGTAATCCAATCACATACATCCTTTTCTTCAAAATGCAAATAACATTGTTGTAAATTCTCACAGATTATATTTTTTAATACTTTTTGTAAAGTGCATAACCATTCTTGTTCACCATTAAATATTATTCTAATATTTGTATTGAGTTGAAGGCTCTCATCACAATCTCCCAAAATAGAATAGATGTTATAAGTTTTATCAAATCTTAATTTTTTGATACCAGGAAAACATTTTTGTAAACATAACTGCAATTTATCAGTATTATCTAACTCAAATAATATGTTTTGAATTTCTATATCTGATAAAAAAAAGAACCTTTCAAACTCTAATCTTTTACCATCTAAATAATTATGAACACTTTTTATTATCTGATCCATTTTAATATTTGCATCATATAAATTATTCAATATATCAGAATCATTCTGTATAGTATAAAAAGTAGCATTTTCTGAAATTCTGTTTTGAATATTTTCCAATATTTTATTCACTTCTCTATATAAAGAATTTTCTTGGAATAAATAAGTTTCTGTTGCTTGACTATAAAATATTGAACTTACAGAACTTTTGTATTTCTGTATCTCAAACCAAAGTATTATTATTTCTTGTATCTTTTTGAGAGAAAAATGAAAATCTCTAAGAGGTGAGGATATAGATTCAACAAAGTGAGATGCTCTCATTTCTTCTATTTTTACGAAATGATCTTCAAGAAGACTGTCTATATCATCTTGTTTTTTGAATGTAAACAATTTGGTTTTGTTGCTATAAACTATTTCAAATGAAATTGTATACCACATTTGTTGCATTTCTGACAATTGTTGATAAAGACAAAGCTCTTTAGTAGCCTTTGTACTTATAATTTCATATTTCTTTATATTTTCTATTAGATTAAAATTAATAATTTTCTGAAGTGTAGTTCCAGCATTTGGAGTAAGATCAAACTGTGATATAATAGACATTTCTTTCCAATGTTGTTGCTTGAGTGCAGGATTACATACACACATTACAAGTGGTATATAAACTTTAAATTGTTGAATATCATTAAGTGCTTGCCAGGATAGTTTCAGTGGAGCAGGTTGTTGCATAGGATCTGGGTCATCTGTGATTCCAGAGAACTTAAATGATTTATTTGATGTAACATCCATTTTAATTTGTGACTTGAATTGTTTATTCATCTCTGTAAATTTTGTAAAATAATCTGCAGTCTTTTCCTTAATCACACTAGGATTCAAATACTCAAAAGGTCCATCCAACCATATAGATTTATCTCTCTGCCATTGACAAATAACATTAACAAGACAATAAAATGGATTAACTATCTCTTTTAATTCAACAACTCTTGGAAATTCAGTTTCTGGAAATTTAAAAGATGATTCTTCTGCATTAATCGTGATAACTTGATCTTCTATTTCTTTGACTTTTCTGATAAGATCATCATAATGTTCAGAATATTCTTGAACTTTCTTAATATCATCCATATTATCTAAAATAATAAGATATGGAAAGAGATTATCTACTTCAACATTTAAAGTATTTATCCGTTTTTGAAGGTCATCTTCAAAATCACTTTTAATTGCCTCACATATAATATTACTTTGTGCAAATATAGGTTGTATTAAATTCAACCATCTTATAGTGTCTTTATTTATTCTCATATGATCATTTGTTAATGTAGTTATTTCTAATAGAATACTTAACATTTCTGTTGATTTATATATCCTTTCTTTCAATCCCTTTACTAAGACTTTTGAATCATGCAACATATAATCAATTAATTCAGTTAATCTCTTTGCATCTTTAGGTACATTTAAAGCCTTTGTTTTAAGATTTTCAAATTCAGAACAAATAAGTTGATTGTATGTTAGATGATAGTTCACCAATTCCTTTGTAAATATGTCAATTATTTCAGAGCAATATTTTATTAATGCTTCTTTTACAGGTTCTTGATTTAATTGACCTATATCATAATACATGTTTTTTACCATTGACTTTGCAGCATCACGATACATATTATATTTTTTTATTTCAATTAGACAAACATCAAAATCTACCTTTTGTGAAATTAATAATTGAATTGTTTCCTTTACATTTGTACCATCACATATAATACCAAACTGATCAATAATAGTTGTAAGATCACTTATTATTGGTTGAAACATATTTTCTAGTCTCATTTGTAATTTATTGTAAGAACTTTCAACAAACCATTGTGGTAATTTGATCTTAATATATTCATGATTTGTTTTTATGTTAAAACATTTCTCAAATGGAACTAATTCTTGAGCAACATTTTCAATATTTGAAAGAATATCATGGAATACATAAAATAAATCTTTTATATTAGGTTTTAAAGTAATCTGATTGTTTTCATAGATAAGCTTAATTTCAATTTGTGGTCAACTATATTTACTCTCCATAAAACTTATTATATTATCAATTGATTCTATCATTATCAATATTATCTGCTGTGTAAAAACATTTGTTACACACTGTACAAAATGCATTAAACGTTTTATAGGCATATTTTTTAATGTTTTTGCATCCATTATAGCTTTATATGTTTCATTATAAAAACTGCTCGTTATAAATAAAGCATTCCTATTAATATCCTTGATGGATATACTATGTAATTGAGATAAGGTTATTATTTTACAATGTTGATATTTCTTAAGATCACAAATAATTTTGGGAAGTGTTAACTGTGCTGTGTGAACAATATTTCTTATTATTTCATGAGAAAGAAAATATTTTTTCATAAGAAGATTACGATTTTTTATAAATTTGCCTTTGTATAATTTATAACTATCAAAATTAGTTATTAATTTTGGATAATGATCCTTCTCGAAATACACAGTATTTTTAATTCCTAAACTTTGCTTTTCATTTATATATGTAATTTCAATTTCATGAAAAATACGATTGATTAGTTTAGAATATTTTTTTCTATGTTTTTTTGGTATTAAAACTAATATATCGTTTTTAAATTTTTGAGGAAAAGAATCCATAGTTTAGAAATTTATTGTACTAGTTAGAAATAGTAAATAAAATGTAACTATTGTTTTGTTACCATAGATACAACCATTCTTCTCCTCAACATTCCGTTCTACATTTTTACTATTAATTTCATGACTAAACGGTAAAAAAGAAATTTAATTAATGAATGAAGATCTGCTCTTTTTTTTTTTTTTATTTTATTTTATTACGTTTTTACTTATTCGAGATATATACTCTAGGAAAGTACTACCAGATAGTCGCCATATTGTGACGTTTCATGAAAGCTGCGCAAATTGATTGAAAACGTACATACCGATTGAGGCATATATATGTACCTATATATGTAGTCTGCATATATGATGTGACCACATATATATGTATATGCACGCATCATACACACACATGTACGATATTAACAAGTGGCTGTATAAGCTCAGTCACTATGCACGACGCAAATCATTTAGATGGCCTAACAAAGTTTATAGACATGCCTTAAAGAGCACGCTAATGTTTAAAAATAATGTAACGTGTATATAATATAATTTCAAGGTAATTTTACTATTATTGATATATCACTTTTTTCATCTTGATAATGTTTTAATATTCATGTCGAATATATCAAAATTTTGTGTTCCTTTTTTGTAATAAATTTGCGTATTTCTCATGCTGCCTAAGGGATATGGACCCAGGTATATTTTGACACAATTAGATTTCTGAATATACATATAAACACAAATATTATTTATAGTTTGTATTGTAATTGCAATTATCTTTATATATTATTATGACAAATGATTGAATGGTTTATAATATGTTTATGAGGAATTGTATATTTTTAGAGAGTATAGGAAAAGAAACAATTGTAAAAGTAACTGATTGGCTACGTGGAATGTGGGAAATGAGACGTCGTAATAGTCCAGTTCAACAATGGGTTGATTCTATACCATCACCTATAAAATCAACTGTACCTGTTTCAATTGATGTTAAGTCTAATGCTTCAGTAACACCTACACCAGCTAAAGACATTCCAATTTTGAAAGGAAACTATTCAAAGATTCCTACTATGACTGTATCAGCTCCTATAAATGTGCCTGGCTCATCAGCAGTCAATATGTCTAAAATACCTAGGTAAATATTTTGACAAGTATGTATATATACACACACACACACATGAAACAAAATCAATAATATGTTTGCGAATGTATAAAGCATGATATTGTTTAATAAGATATTTTTCAAGTTGTATAGTTATAAAAATAATATATTTGTATTATAGTTCTCTTCCCCATGGTAGACTTGCACGAGATCAAAGTTTTCAATCAGACAGTAGCCATTGCAGTAGTATAGAAAGTTTATTAGAACTGAGAAAAGCAGATCCTGAAGCAGTTTTACTTAGTCTTGGATTTGGTGGTTGCTCCAATAGTCCTCAAGAAAGCGGTCCATTATCTCGTATACCTAAAAGGTTCTTACAGCCATCAAAATTAAAAGGAATTGCTATAAATGACTTTGTTAAACAGCAACAAGAAACAAGTGAATCATTTGATTCCGTATCTTTGGGATACAGGGGTTTAACAGGTAAGCAAAAGTTTCATAGTGTAAATATTTTTTTAGATAAACTATATGTTACAATCCTTAATAGGATAAACCTACAATATTATCCAAAGTTTATAATATGAACATAAACTTAACATAATATTGTAGTGTTGTACTGTGTAACTGATACTTTATAGGAAGTGATGGCACATTAAGTATGAATACAAGTATTTTACATCGCAGACATTCTGGGTCCAGTACATTTGTAAGTTTAATGAATGCAATGTGCAACTACATTTATTTGCTGCAAAAACACGAATATCTTTTTTTAATTTGTTATATATGCAAAATCAAAGCATGTGTAAAAACATTGATTTATAATTGTTACTTACTCTCTTTTTTTTTGTAAGGTATATTAATATTGCAAATATTGGTTTTTCTACATGCAAGTTTTTGTTACATGTGTGTGTTTATAATTAAATGAAGCTTATTCTACATACTTTTGTTAATATATATTTCAAAATGCATGAATTTATATATAGGAGCAATTATATGTGATAGAAATATGTATAAGAAGTCATTTAACATTAAATATAACAGTGTTTGCAAGATAGATATAATTACATACAAATAAATCATAAACTATTTTGAAATTGAAGATTCCCTTTGAGAAATTATAGTTTCAAATGAGTAAAATTTCTGCTTTTTTTACTTAAATAAAATCAATAATCCGTTTTATACATTATTTCTGATATATCATATGAAATATTTTTTATTAATAATGTTTTGTGATATTTTATAAGGTTCGCCGTATGTAGCACCATCTGAAATAGTGCAAAAAATCATGGAACGATTACGTGAACACGAGTCACATGAAATGGATGCATATGCAATATACAATGCTTATGAACAACCTAACAAAATATATCCACAACCCGGACATTCTGTATTATCACCAGATAACAGACAATATTTGGAGCAGCCACGGTCAAAAAGCCCTGACATGCGTAATAAGCGTATGATTATTGGTAAGATGAACTATACTCATGTATTATCTTCTTTTTTGAATTATTTTCTACTTTATATCATTACACATATTTAAGGACAAAAGTCTTTTGCTTTTGGACATAATGGAGATTTAATTGAGATATGCCTACCAAATACGAAAAAAACATCACAAGAAAAGGTGGATAATTACTCTACTATTACTGATATTTCTAAATTAAGAGAGTTAAAGGAAATGCATATAAAGTCAGAAAAATCATCTATTAATAAATTAGATGAAACTATTAAGAGGAAATTATCTGATCAATTTAATGATAGTACTGAATTTTTTGGAATTGACGAATTACCAAGTAATTATTTCGATGACCAGATAACTCTCAATATGAAATATAAACATAGAGAAAAAGAGCAATCCAAATCAATTGCTACTATAACAGAGAAAGATGACAACATTTTTTCTAAATATGCTGGTACTCGACGTGCTAGTGAAGGATATGATGAAGTTAATTTAAGAGAGAATAATATCATTCCGGATGGTAGAAGATTTAGTGATAGTATAATTATGAAAAACCAGATTAATGAAGGTTTGTTAAATAGAAGAAGAGGTCTGAAACGTCAAGCGAGAGTAAATGAGTTGGATGCAGAAAATTTCTATTGTTCAAGCCAAATAATATCTAAAGTATCGCAAGAGAAAGAATCTGGATCTGACCTATCATATGCAACATCAGAAAAAAAAACAGACATTACAAAATTAAATTCTACTATAGAATCTACTCATGAAGTCGAGTGCTTAAGTCCAGAAAACGTCAACGAAAATTATGGTCCATTTAAAACTTATAAATATTCTCCAAGTGTAAGCACAAATACCTCAAGTACGTCTTCTACAACGACTTTATTAAAGAAAAAAGATAACTGTTGTAAAAAGAAAAATCGAACTTGCGATTACAAAGAAAAATTAGATCATATTTATAGAACTGAAGACATGCATGCAGATTGTTGCTGTCAATTTGATGATAGTAAATGCTGGGAGAAAGTAGAAAAAATAATGCAAGAAAATAAAAAATTAGAGGATATTGTAGCAAAAAGCAGAATAGAAATGGCAGAAATCCGTGATATGTTAAGTAATGTTTTATCTGTCAGAATGGAACCTGGTTTTTGATAGTATAATTGAAAGATCTATTTAAATGAATTTTTAGCGAGTATTGATTGTTTAATAGATGATAATTATTTAACAGCATGAAAACAACAAACAATTATACATTGTAGAAAGCAATCTAAGATATTTTTAAATGCTTTTTTCTAAATAATTTTTCGAAATCTTTTTTTTGAAGATAATAGAAATAAGAGCCTACAATCTAATAGAAAATAACTAAAGACAAATTAGTTTGCTAAAAATTTAGTTGAATTGTCAGCAATAAACATGCTAAAATCTGAGTATATAGAAAATGTTATAGGTCTAATAGCCTACTTTTATGTGTAAAAATATATGTACATGCAATGTATATACGAATATCTTTAAAAAAAAAAAAAAAAAAAAAAAAAAAAAAGAAAAAAAAAGGAGAAAAAAATATCTTCGCTATACCGATTACACGTCGTATACGATCGTGATATGCAGCAGTGTTTTATTGTTTAAGTGTAATTATTTTAATATGGGGCTGTGGATAAATACGAAAAAATATACTGCTTTATTATCCAATATTTTGAAAATATGGATATTGTTAAATGTTTTTGTAAATTATGATTTTAGAATGACAATGTGTCAATATAACATTTGTTTTAGTGTACACAATAGTTATTATTATTAAAAATTTTTAATATTTTTAATCGACACTAATAAATTATAATTTGTTTTTTCTTATTCATTAAAATTTTATTTAAGTTTATTTTTGTTATTATTAAATATATATGCACAAAAGGATTTTATATATGCAATTAATTAATATGAAGGTTTTAATGTTACATTACAAAAAAGAATTAATTTGATATAACTGATAATATTAATTATATCAAATAAAAACAAAGGACCAAAAATTTCAATCTTGCATTTCTTTAATTTGTGTCAAATCAATGCTACTGTATATGTGTATGTGTGTGTGATACTGCAATGTAATCTTTTTATACGCTTTTTTCTTTTAATATTCAAAACACACGTTTGATTACATTCATTATTATAATAATCTTGATTTTTTTAATTAAATAATATTTCATATTATGAATTAATATGATATATAAACACAAATTAATTATGCTTATGCACAGAATAAAATAGGATGATTAAACAGTTTTATTTTCACGTTTTATACTTGTTAATAAGATTATGTAACTTTTATTCTATTCTACATTGACAATCAAAATCATAAATTATACTTGAGCAATATAAGAACTGTATGTGCAAGAATTATTTCTTGATTCACCTAGCATATTTACATTCTTACTTTAATAGTATTGGAAAACATGATATATGTTCTTCCCTATATTTTTACACGAAAAAACGGCATAAATTACATAACATTATTCATTTTTATTAAGATATATAAGGGGCTCATGATAAGATGTTAAGTACATAATATTAAATATTCTTGCAAAATTTATATCTTTACTGATGTTCTTTTTTTTATAAAGACCAATTTTGCTTTTATTGACAAGAGATTTACTAATTTTATATATATATATACATATACATATACATACACATATATACATATATATATATATATACATATATATATGTAAATCAAGATCAATCGTAAATGCTACTTTCCTTCTGTGAAGGAAATTCATGCATTTATCTTTTTAAAGGTGTCACTTCGCCTGAAATTGTGGTGATTGTTACATTTCTCAATCTGCCTACGAAATAAAGAAGCACAATAGGATACTTTTAAAAATTTTAGTTTAGTTATGAAATAAAGTAAAAGATGTATTAAGAACACTGTAGAACAAAAGGTATAATGTATAAATATGGGAAAACTAAATAAAAATCTACTACAAGATTTTCTTTATGCAATTCTCTTTTTTTAATATATATTAGTTTATAACTTGCATCCGTAAAATGTTTCTATTAATCACGATTAGACAGATTCCATAAAATTACGACTTTTTTATTCAATGAATTAAAGAATTTGAATGAATTATTTTTGTAATAAAAATAATTATCGATGCTGATATTCACTGTGGAATATGTAATATCAAAAGCAATGGATATAAATCTAAAGACACATATATAGTAATATGTTAATGTTGGGCCACAATGAAAAGTTATTAAACTATAATCGATAACGGAAAATAATGAGATTCCTTTGCGTAAGTAGCACCTTGTAACTTGGGTGGAAAACAAAAATGGACTATTTAATTACCGGATGTTTTACTTTATTATTAAATGCAGTCATGTAGATGACTACTGAGTTTAAGATTTTTTTAAATCATGATCTTCATCCATGTCTAAAAAATAATCATGTTTTCCTAAAAACAAATTATACATATTTTTTTAAACAATTAGTTTTTGTCATAGGCATAAAATCCCGTTCAGTTTTTACATATTATGTTATTAAACATTTCCATGAAAACGCAGACTCATAGATATCTGCACTTGTTCATCGCAGCACACAGGTATTTGGTAGAATCACATTCACTATGCCTAAAGCCACCCATTACGATAACGTTGGATCCATGGTCCACCCAATCTTAAATTTAAATATGAACCTGCTACATTACTGCTTCATGTTCGTGCATATATGTAATGTTTATACATAGAGCGTGATAATTACTGCCTTGCCAAAGTCTGCAGACAATATAAAATGTGCTATTACAGACTTGGTATTGGCATGCATCATTTCATATTGACTGTAGTATTTAGGAGGATGACATCTATGACGCTTTCTGTATTTTCATTCATATGTATATGTGGATGCAGAGGTATTCATCCTTAATATACCTTAAACCATATATAAACAAATAATAGCAAACTCAAACTACATTTAATCTTCTTTTTCCTCCCTAAAACAAAAAATCTATTCTTTAAGAGTGTTTTTTTAAATAAATAGAAAAAAGCAATGTGATCATATATAAAAAATTAATCAACTAACTTTACAACTTCTTGCTGTTGTTGATCAAGATGAAGTTCCACAATTGTTTCTGTTCTATTTTGCACTTTGAAAGTTACCTGTGCTGCTAAATATTTGTCTTTGTTGCTGACTGACCACCCAGAATACTACAAAGATTAAATGTACAGTTATTGCTTAAATGAACTATAACATAGTATGTACCTTTAAGTAATTACTTTATCAATAAATACATATGCATACCGTGGAGGTACTTTTGTACAATGTTTTTCCATCTTCCTTAAAAGGTAAGAATTTTTGAAGTAATGCTTTTCCATCTATCCTCCATAAAGTTGGATCTTTATTTCCTCCGATATCAGCTTTTGCGACGACAAATGCTCCAGACTATAATAAATATTAGAATTATTTGGCATAATTTTGATATTATATTTTGTGTCTTACATACTATAATAAATTTGAACAGACTGTGTAATCTTTTGGCGTTTCCCCTGATGATTCATTGAAACTATTATCATCAGAATCTTCTTCTTCATCTTCTTCTTTGTCATCCTCTTCTTTCTTAGAACGTCTTTTCCTTTTAGGTTTTTTTTCTGCGTCTGAATCAGATTCGTCGTCTTCCTCGTCATCTTCTTCTTCATCCTCTTCTTCCTCATCTTCCTCTTCCTCTTCCGAATGTTGTCTTTTTTTAGCAACTTCCCTTTGTGGTCTTTTTTTCGTAGCACTCTACAAAGGAATATAAATTGAAGTACTCCTATTAATGCATAAATATATATTATAAAATATTCTGTCAAAATTGATACTTGTTTAAGATAAAAGTTATAAATTATATATGTTGAGAAAGTAGATATTAGTATTAGTAAAAATTTGATGAAAATATCAATATACTTATCGTAATAAATGTCGACATTACATTCGCGCGTTTAAAAAATTTACTGCCGGCGCCACTGACCGGCCGGCAATGATGGCCGCACAAACATAGTCAAAATATAGAAAACAAACGATTTAACTTAGAAAAATACGATCTACCAACACTTCCCCAGCGCATTATAAAAATCGATCGAGCTTACATTTGGATAACGACAAATTTTCGAGAATTATCACAATACGTTCACTGAATTAAAAAGTTTCATTTAAAGACAGCATGAATTATGAGATTTTGATACGTTTCTAACGTGTACCTAACACTTCCATCCAAATATTTTTCTGTACATATCGAATGCTTATAAAAGCAATAGTTTTTCACGAAGCTCGATGATTAAATATTTATTATACAAAAAAAAAGGATAATCTTTGATCTCGAACAATTTGAAAAAAACGTAATGATTTCTTCGAGTGATGTTTCTTACAAGGATCTCACAATTTATTAAGAAATTCTCGACTGTTTGTGGCGATTGTTCGATCGCGAATGACGAAGAGTCGACTATTATTTTCTAATCGATAACATTGTTGAATCGACTGAGAAGGGATGTAGAGTAAGAAAAATTGAATAAGTCAAGATGTAAGGTAATAGATATAAGTCGTAAAAGATGAAAAAGTTTCCGGTAGCGTGGGTTTACCTCAGCTCCGGCCTCCGGAGTCCACTCTTCCTCAGAAACTCCTTCTACTTCTTCTGGATCATCTGCTGAATATTCGTCCTCGTCCGACACATCCTTGGTTTTTTTCATGTTGCTTTTGCGCGAAATTTTCGTAAGAAATCCCGACGGGGCTCACCAAACGAAGGAAGAAAAAACGACCGACTAGGTGCGAACCGTTGAACGACGTGCACGTACACCGCAAACAATATGGCGTCACGGCGGCACCGAGAAGTACTTTCACGCGCAGTTTCTTCCGCGCATATCGGAAGTTCAATTGTTTCCTTCACTTTGCGCGCCTTTTTTCAATTTCATTTCGCTTTTCTTGTTATGTATTTATTTAAGTTATTTATGACTTATCTCTAATGATTTCATTTTCATCGTTTGTATAATCAATCATTGTTTTTTTAATATCTTTTCAATGTTTATACTTAACAATTTTTTATCTTTTTTATGCACATTATCTTGCAAATATACATAGACACAATGAAGTAAAGGGCAAATAATGTTTATATATTATGATTTCTATTATATATTTAAGATAAAATTGTGAATGGTTGATATGATTTTGGTTTTGAAAGGTTTTCTAGCCCGGGTCGATATAAAAGTCGGCGCATGCGTTCGTCCGTTCTACATCCTAACGCTCCCGTTAATGTTTACTACAGTAGCCAGTGCATTTTATCAGAAATAATAAATTAAGAAAAAGATGTTCGAGCTTTATGGACTCAGTAAGGATGGAATGTTGTATCGTTCACCACCACCAACTCGAAAGGACGTTGATATATTAGAGGTAGAGCAAATAAACAGATATTGGTTATGGTACTTAATAGCTTCCTGTGCCGGTCGATTACTATCGCCAGTATCATCACAGTAGTATCATTATCATTTTTGCTTTTCAATTTTATGTAATAAAATAATGATGTTAAATTTTTATATGTGCTATAAAAATTGTACTATAATTGTACTATCTGTATGTACTATAGAAATTGTACTATAATTCTTTGTTTAAAAACGAATGATAATTGTAAATAAATTTTCATCAAATTTTAAAATGTTATTAAAAGCATCTATTCTTTTTGCATTTTTTAGACTTGCTTACAACTCTCTTCTCCAGAACTTATGAGAAAATTACCTAATGGCGACGCTTTACATCACGTTAAGGAGACAAGTGTTTCGACTTCATTGGATAAAAACAAAGATGCTTCGAGAGAAAATGGTAAGTCTTGGAATAGATTTTATCTATTATTTCGAGCAATCTCTTTACTTATTTTGCACACCACTGAGTTTTGATTTGCACGACGTAGCACAATTTGTATTAAGCCCGTCGGTAAAATTTTCGTTTAACGGATCGTCACTGTAAAAAGTCCGCGAAAAACGAGCAGAACGGTTAAACAAAGAATATCTTGATTTGATATGATTTCTATTTACGGTTCGACGCATTACTCAATTGCGAAAACGATGCTGACGAGGAAACTCAGCTGAAAGTAACAAAAGATGAAAGGAAGCTTCGAGAAACCGTTATGGTAATTTCATGTACGAATAATGTTACGCGCTTGATTGCCTTTTTCCTGTGGGAAGGCATCGGTGAAGAGTGATTTTCGATATATTTCGAAAGTTACAGTTATCTTTTACCTTTAACATTTTTTTCTCGACAGAACGTAGTATGGGACGAAGATGGATAGTTATGGCAGGATTCTTTTTTCTTGGCTGCGCCTTAGTCGCCGGCGTAGGATTACCATTAGCATTGGAACTTCGAAGTTCTCATCTTTTAGAAGCAAGATTGCAGGTCGTTCGGAGAATGCTTTCAGAAATTCCATTGATCGATGGGTATGCAACAATAAAAATACAAAAGTTAGAACGTATAGGCAATTACATATTTTCTTTAGTCATAACGACTTTGCTTGGAACTTACGAAAACATCGAGGAAGTACGAAACTGCAAGATTTTCCGTTTGACGAAGACGTCTCGAGGAACTCTACTTGGGGTCCTCAATGGCAAACCGACCTTGTACGTTTGCGTCAAGGTATCGTAGGCGCACAATTTTGGTCAGCATACGTCCCTTGCGAGGCTCAATTTCTAGATGCGGTGCAACTTACTCTCGAGCAAATTGACGTCGTTCGAAGGCTCACTTCCAAATATCCGACGAAAATAAGGCTGGTAACGACGAGTGGCGAACTCGAAAAAGCTCACAAGGACGGCGTTATCGCTAGTTTAGTAGGGATCGAGGGAGGTCACAGTATCGGTACTTCTATGGCGGTACTTAGGAGTTTTCATCGTCTTGGCGCACGTTATATGACTTTGACACACAAATGCAATACACCCTGGTAAGTTCGTGTTTTGCAAAAAAGGATTCACGTCATCAGAAAATTAATAAATCGTGCGTAAAGCGTTAGGGAAGTTCGTTTACTTATTTTTTTACTGATTTTTTTAACTGATTCTAGGGCAGACTCCTGTTCCGTCGAAGATCCAGACAGAGTAGCTCCTGCAGATTTTCAGAGCGATGGACTTTCGAGTTTTGGAAAAGCTGTCGTCAGAGAATTAAATCGATTAGGAATGCTCGTTGATCTTTCTCACGCTTCGATCAGGACTATGAAAGATGCATTGACTATAACAAAAGCACCTGTTATATTTTCGCATAGCGCTGCCAGATCTCTTTGTAATTCATCTAGCAATGTACCAGACGATGTACTTCGAAATTTGGTAACTATCGACTATAGGTACTTGCTTAATATCGTTAATTAGTTGATAATTATTTCACCATACAATTCGAGTTTATACATTACTAACTATTATTTCTTCAAGTCTGTTAATGGTGGCTTAGTTATGGTTAGTTTCGATAGTACGCACCTCAGCTGTGGAGATAAGGCTTCCATGTACGACGTTATAGGTAGATAAGTTTATTAGTTGATTTAACAGTAATGAATTAAGTTTTACTTGTATTCTTTTTTTCAGCTCACATAAATTATATACGCCGAATAGCCGGCGTTAATCACGTTGGCCTAGGAGCCGGTTACGATGGAATCCTAAGGTTTACAAGACGTTTAACGAACATTTGTTTCGCTAATGTTTTTGACTAATTAAAGTACATTAATACATTCGTTGTTTCTTGCAGTCCACCTACAGAGCTTCCAGATGTTTCTGGATATCCATTGTTATTGGCAGAATTAACAAGGGATAGACTATGGTCTGCTTCGGATATAAAGAAATTAGTCGGTGGAAATTTGTTACGTGTTTTGAAGGAAGTAGAAAATCATGCTATTGTTGTATTACATCAATCTCCAGCTGAAGAATGGATACCACAAGAACTCATAGAAGATTCTTTTAATTGTATAAGTATAGACGCTTAACTGTAATTCCAATTAATTTGGATGATTTTTTTTTCACGGATAACAATTCAGTTTCATGAATCTTGTTAGGATAATATTAGAAACGAATTGTTTCCTTTTTTCCACGATATTTTTTTCTATAGTATCGATATGAAATGTTCTATATTCCTAGGAGGAAAGAAACGTCGGCTATTTTTGTCGAACGTTCGCGTTAATAGCGATATTGCGAAATCGCTTTGAGAAGGGGAAGACTTTCCGGAAATGTCCTTAACGCTTAACACGATCATTGGAATAGGGTGTACCTGGCCTCGACTATTTGATATTTTTTAATAAAGTGTGTTATCAAACTATTATAAATCACACTGTTCCAGTTGATTAAAATTTTTGTATATCGAGACAATGTATTCCCTCTTCGCGTGACTCGTCATTTTCTTTTTGACCTATGCATTCAGATAAAAATTCTAACGATAAGGCTATTTATCCTGCGTCAGAAACGACTACAGTAATAAAGAAGAGTCTTGATATCACAAAGGAGTTGCCAAAATGAGGATGCACGTGTTAACGGCCTACGCTCCTAAGATTAAAGAAAATTGTCGAATGTATACGGCCAATCAAGTCGTAACATTTCAACCTATGGCCTTTATTAACTAATTTTATACGTTACTTTTTGATGATAACATATTTCAAACGTGTTAAGAAAAATACGACATTTTAACAAGATACATAAACTTATCTTGAATAGTATGATGTTGTTAAATGATAGACGATATGAATGATTGTGTTATTTAACGAATCAAATGTATTCGTTAAAATAGAACGAAGAATGTAAAGAGGAAAATACTTAAGCAAGAAATATACTTAAGTAACAAGAAGAAACGATGATCTGTACTAGTTTTCTTCGAATAAAGTTAGCTTCGATCAGAGTGAGGATCTTAACACTATCTTAGACAGTTGAGTGGGGGAATAGGATGATTAGACTCGCTTCTTCGCGAGCCGAAACTTCAGTTTGGTTTATCGCCTGTCTCGCAGCGTACATTCTTTGAAGCGACGAGCAATCTCGTAGGCGGTAAAAAGCAAACGCGAGGATCTTTAAACGAATATCGAATGAAATAGTACAATGATGGGAAGAATCGCGAGTTCGAATTAAATTGACAGAGAAGAAATATTTTTTCGTACGTGCGTATGTTCATCTTCTCATAATCTTTACCTTTTCCCCGCGAATTTATATTTTGATTTCGATCGTGCACGGAGCGAGTCTACGCGTCTTACAAAACAAAGAAATATATTCATAGGATTCCTATAAAAACAATTATAATATATTTCATGTCTTTCTAAGCAAGTGTTTGTATATATATATATATATATATATTCAAAGAAATAAATATCAGGTGAGTTCATCGACTTTTCAATGTCTTTTATTCATTTTTATACGCGCGTATTTTCGATCCATCTTCTTAATTAACGAGTAGAATGAAAAAATAAATTTTATAGTAAACGATTAGTTTCGTTCGAAAATTTGGTTTATATATTATTCTGTATATTTCTTGAATGTGCAAAGATCAAGGTAATAGATGTTAGAACGTAATAGATCGTAATAGCACGTGCCGGCTTTACATACACGTGGTTGATACTTAATTCATATTTTACTTTCGTTATAATCTCCGAGTCGACGTGCTCGAGATCCAAAATCTCGAGTCCTTCTAAATATAAATTTGTATATTTTTACACGTTGCGAGATACACATTAAAGCAAATCCTAATATAGTGGAAAACATTTGCGAGGGAGTTACATGAGAATCTCGTGAAACGAAAGTTTTGAGACTCGAAAAAAACAGGGCGTCTTCGTGCTCTCTTAATTATCTAATCTAATCTTTCTTTTTTGGATGCTATTAAGCATAAATATTAAGCATAAATATTAATTGATAATTAATATATTTTACATCGTCTCATCGTGATTGACAACGCAAAGTACAAAGTAGAAAACAAGGACTAACGTATCGTTTAAATATTATTCGTAGACATGTTTTCTTTCTATGTTAATAGATTGATACTCTATTATATTCTATTTATATTTCTATTTCCTTTGAAATATACTTTTTGTTTCTTTCGTTTTCAATCATCTATTCTAATCATGTGGTACAGGCAAGCTAAACATTCTTCGCGCCGATAATTTTTTTTTTTTTTAAGAAAACGAAGTGTTTCTATTCTCGTCCTAATTGTTTCGAATTTTCTCTTCAACTTCTAATGAGCTGATATTAAAAACGAGACAGAGTCGTGTTAAGCTTTTCGTAATCATACGATTGCGAGTAAAGTTACACCTATTAAAAAAGAAACTCTCGAAGCAACGTTAAACCGAGTTTAATGAAAAGAAAAAAGAAAAAAAAAAAGAAAAAAAAAAGGAAAAAGTCTAGAAAATGAGCTTACGTGCCGATGTAATAGCGTAAATTGATCTATCTTCGTTACGTGCTGGTAGTATCGGATATTATACAATGCACGATATATAGATATATATATGTACATTTGTCCGACACGATGTCAGACCGGTTTCAGTGATCATCCATTGACGCGTTTGTCTTCTTCGGAAAAACATATAAGCAATTATAGATTGGATAAAACCGATTAAGTTATAGACACGCGATAAACATTCGTATATGTTTGTCAATGCCAATGCCGATAGCGAACTGATTTCAACACGTATGTAGAATTTCGATTATCGTATGCTTATGAAACGGTATCCGCGGAAGAATGCGTTTGTTTGCCCTTAATAAAGAAAATTTCTTTTCTTATAATCAATTGTAACTAAAAATAAATAACATTCTAAGCACGATGTTCTTTGAGAGTTCTATAAAAGATTGTATTATATGTGGACATGATTATTTTGATATCTTTAACTTTTAAAAGATTGATAGAGATGAATGATTAATTAAAAATATATAAATGCGTAGGCTATACCATGGTTGTACAAAATGAAGTAACTGAAGAAACTGGGCGAAGGAGAAACGATATCGCCAGTCTGCGACACGTTGCATCCATCTTTCATTCAATGCAAAGAAGCAACACGATCATCGTCATCATCGAACGACGCATTTTTTCTTAATAACTTAACTCTTGGTATTGTTCTTTGTTTCAGAGTTGCGAAGCGAGAGCGACGAAACCGCGAAGTTGACGACGACGGGGAGAAGGTTGAAGAGGAACGAAAGATGAGATACAAGGTTAGACCTAGTCCTTGCTTTTCTTCTTCTTCTTCTTCTTCTTCTCATTTTTTTTCCTTTAATATATCTTTTTTTCCTTTTTCCTGCCGCAATCGTGAATCTTAGACTTAGAATCACTAGTTTCTTTAATATCAGCTGTCCCTGGAGACGACACATTCTCGTCTCTCTCATTGCATTTCCCCTCTCTCCCTCGTTTTGTGGATATGATATGTTGCTACACCTGCATAAAACATAAGACGTATACTTAAATGTTCGAATGCGATGCCTTGTTTGATCACTTTGAAATTCCAATATGAATGCACAGTAAAATAAAAGATCAATCGATGCGAGGATCCTTGTAGGAAGTTGTTTGCTCCTCGAAATACGTGGACGAGTTATGATGTATCCATACGCGTGTCATTGTTAATCTGCGATTTTTGAAATGTCAGTGAATTATGGACAAAAATTCATTGCGTTTCTAAAAAGACGATTCTTTTTCTTTTATGTATTATTCAAAGTATATAGTTATGTACATAAGATACATAAGTTATTTTAAAACGAAGGCCGTATATATGACTCGTCGTCTATCCTATAAATGACTTGCAATTAACGACGATGTGTATTAAGATCGGTAGCAAAGAGTACCTATTTCAATGTCTATTTTATGTTTCGTCATGATCGAAATGAAATCAACGATCTCTTAAAAGATAAATGGAGCGTATAAGTATCACCTTAAATAGGATAGCCTGAGAGATTAAAACTAATGGAAAATCGAGCACTTGACACCAATAATAAATGTCTCTTCGAATGTGCATTAGTATCGTCTTGCCTGTAACAATAATTATTAATTATAATCAGCTTCATCGCAAATTTTTGCGTTGTAAAATAAAAATCAAAATAAATGAATCCTATACGAGTGGTGTATTTAAAAAAAAGAATTTTCATAAAACTCCTTCGATTGGAATACATTGTATAAACTTCGTACTTCGATTTAAAAAGTTGAAGATCTATAATAAGAATACTATCGTCGTATATTCGTATAAATAGAGTAGACTCGGTGAGAGGAAGATAGGCTTATCGTTCGGCACGTCTCTTCTGTACACACGATTGGAGCTAAATGAATCGATTAATTACCGTAGTTAAGGATTAATTAAAAATCGTATCAATCGAACAATGACTTTTGACGATATAAATAAATATTGCGATCGATAGATCATAAGCGCGACTTTTTTGTCCTTTCGATGGATATCGTGTATATATGTACGAATATGTACATTCATATGTATGTACAAGTAATATTCGTTTATAGTAGGAAGCTATTTTCTTGAAATTATATATTGTTTCGACGCACCCTTACACAACTATATTTCAGTGATTTCCCTCGCAGAGGGGAAAGGAGGGAATATACTGTTCATTTAGATAGACTTTAATAAGAGGAGGATTATTATAGATTACAGCAGGATGTAAAGAGAGGAGGCGCGTAATGCCGAGGTAATTCCATTGATTCTAGAGCAAGGTGAGACCTTCGATCGTACGTTCTCGTGACGATGGTTAACACTAAACTAAGTACGATTAGGTAAACCGATTAGGTTTTGTTATGATTGATCCGATAGAAAAAGAAGTGTATAAAAGAAGGAAGACAACAAAGGACGAAACGACAAGCAAGGACGAAACGCGTCGAATGACTAAATGAGATCAAAATAATGCGTATGGCTTTTATACGACGGAATTATTTTTTTAAATCTTGTAGTAGTTTTTTTTTTACAGTTTCTTCTCTCTTTTTTTTTTTTTTTAATTACATAAATAATTCCTCCTCGTTTGTTAGCTCTGTCTGTCATTGATTCATAAATAGTAATTAATAATAGATTAAATCGACGTATTTATTAAAAGGTCAATTGGTCTATTGTCGATTTAATGTCAATTGCGAGTTACACTCCCGATTTGAATCATGATTTTTTTTTATAGGTGAATGACCCCGAAAACAATGGAAGGGGAGTGGACGATGGCAATAATAAAAATTCAGAACTTCCATGGTGATTATTATTAAAAATCTTTTTTCTTTAAATCGAATAAATATTTGAAAAACATTTTTATCTTATAGTCTCGACAATATATATTTTGTTAATATCTTGTAAACTTTTGACACAGGCAATGTAATCACGGAGACGAAAAGTCGAGCAGAAAGGAAACAAGGCTCGTGATAATCGTTGTCTTATTAACGATAACTGTGATTACTCTTATTGTTACCTTAACTTTGCAAATGATTGTATTTTATAAGGAAGAATATAAAGAAATGTGTCAGAGCGAAGAATGCATAAAAACAGGTATCGATTAAAAACGATTAATATTTCGATTATCTTCGCTATCTATTTATCATCGCTATCTATTGGATCTATCGATCAATAATGCGTTACGATTCCAAAGAATTTTGCATCTTTTAGTTATTTTCCTGTCTCACGAATTAGAAGATAACACGTTTCGACACCAATTCATAATTATCTATATTTTTCGTATCAATACTGTCTTCTATGTTCTAACGTTCGTTGAACGTTTCAAATATCAAATAAGACGATAACATTATTTGGATCGATACTTCCGCATTGGAAATCGTATTTGTTTTATTATTAGAAAATGATCTTCTCGTTTCAGCCGCGAGAGTATTAGAAGCGATGAATAAATCCGTAGATCCTTGCGACGATTTTTATAGATTTGCTTGCGATGGTTGGGTCGCAAAGCATCCGATACCTCAAAGTCAAGTATCCTGGGATCAATTGAGTCTACTTAGAGAATATCTCTTGCAAGATTTAAGAATTTTACTAGAAATGCCTGACGAAGAGAATGATCTAAGACCTGTAAAGTTAGCAAGGGCTCTTTATAAAACTTGCATGGATACGGGTAAGATCAAATATTCAATCACAAATCTGTACGATATCAAAGATGAATTATATCGTTACATTATTCATAATCACGTTTATACTATTAAATATCCGCGATTATTCTTTATGCTAATGATATAAGAGTAATTTTCTGAACGCTTATTATGTATCTACGATATATCACGTAACACTATGAGATCAGATATGATGATAACGTTAAAAATGATTGATAAAAACATATCCGGAACTTGCCTTACACATCCTTGTATATAAATAAACATATGCTTCTAAAAGAAATATATTAATTCATATGTTCAAGTATAATATTGATTTTTAGCGAGCATCGAAACATTGGGACTAGAACCGATATTCGAAGTATTCGAAAAGATAGGATTACCGGCGGATCCACCTTTACAAGTCAAAGTTCCTTCTCTTGATTTATCTCAAATCGCTGGTAGAACCCGAAGAATATTAGGCTTGAATCTTTTGGTCAATTTTTATATCAGCGAGGATATTCGAGACACGACGAGAAACAGAATAATGGTAAGATTATATTTTTAAACTTGCCAACTGTTTCCCAAAATAACTTGATTATATTATTTGATGATTATTATGTGCTAGACGGAACAAGTATCTCCAGCTTTTAGCGAACGATATCTTCTCGATCCACAACGTTTTCAGTCTGAATTAGGCGAATATAAAAAATATATTAAAGCTATGATGGAGTTTGCTGGGGCTGGAAACAGAAGTACAAGTTTCGCGGATGAAATTTTAGAATTTAGTACGAAAATTGCAAAGGTAAAATATGTTATCCTAAAATGATCTATTTAATGGTTTGAAAAATTAAATCTTATATCGATTGTTTATCCTTTAATAGATCATGGATACACCGGAGGAAAGACGTAGCGTACATCATTTCTTTCATGACGTTACTATCGATGAATTACAACAGCTGACTGATCTTCGTGTACAGCAAGTAATACACCTATATCTATTACATATATAATGAATATATTCAAACGAAGAAATATTTTTCTAGTGGAACTGGACGAGGTATCTGAATGGTATATTTGAAAATACAAACGTGACCGTAAATACAGAGAGTGATAAAGTTATTGTAATGGATCTACACTATTTACAGAAATTGCCCCAACTACTTGCGATTACGCCGCCTGCTACGATAGGTATACTTATCTTCTCCATCATTGCTGAACTAACTACGCGTTGTCTCAACACTTTAATATTCGCTCGCTTATGTATCATATACGTGCTCTAATATTCAACACATACATATGTATACCATATATTATATATATAGGTCAAGTATTTTTCAATGAGTATTTAGAAAAGAAATCAACGATGTTCCATTGTTCAACTTAAAAAGGACTGTTGTTTCAAATGCGAACACTAGTTTACTAACGTTTATTTGTTATCATAAAAAAAAAAGTTGAAAAATCGAATAACTAAAAGAACGTATCCCCATAATCTAATGAGGCCAGAGAGAGCAAAAGGTTATCGTACAACCGCGTTACTCATAACACTTAGTGACATTGTTTTCAATTATTCACTCACGTTGGTAAGACTATTCGATCTTTGCAAAAAGTTTCTAATTAAAACTATTGCTGAATTCTTTTAGCACGTTTTATCTGGTGGAGCGTATATTCAGCGATTACGCCGCTTACACTGCAAAAGTTTCGTGATCTTGGCTTTCAATTTTCTCAAAAAGTTTTTGGTCTTAAAGAAAAAACGCCAAGATGGAAAGGTTGTACCGGAAATGTAAATGCTAACTTTGGCATGGCTCTCAGTTACGTCTACGCTCAAAAACATTTCAATGAACAGGAAAGAGAAAAGGTCAATGATCTATACGTTTGAGATTTATCTTCTTAGATCTCTCCAAAGTTCATTTTAAAACTCGTGAACTTTTTGTCACGATATTATAAGATAAAAGCATGTGAAATATATAAAAGATGATAATTTTAGGCTTTAGAAATGTTAATGGACATTAGGGCAGCATTTGATGCAATGGTTAAAGAATTAGATTGGATGGATGCGGACACTAGACTACGCGCGCATAAAAAATTATACGCAATGAGACCATTTGTCGGCTTTCCAGAGTGGATTACTAATCCAGAGAAATTAAATAAATTTTATGAAGGTGTAAGTTGGTATTATTTTAAGATAAAAACATTTGAATCTATTGAACGATTTCTATTGTAGGTGGAAGTAATACAAGGGAAATTGTTTGAAACTTTTTTAAAACTGACGGATGTAGGTGTTAAGAAAAATTTAAATAATTTGCGAGAAAAACCGGATAAAAATCGATGGATATCCACTGGAACTACCGTTAATGCATTTTATAGCGCTATTTTAAATTCAGTCAGTAAGTATATATTATCACATTAATAACTAATAATTAATTTAATGTAATACCTTTTGATATTTTCAGCTTTTCCAGCAGGTATTTTACATCCGCCATTCTATGGAAATGGAATAGAGTAAGCTTGGTATAATTACATCTATTTTCTGTATTTTCGGATACACTAAAAACATAATTTTGTTTGAAAAACATTTGCAATATTGAAAATAATGAACATTTTTATATAGATCAATCAACTATGGTGCAATGGGTGCAATTATGGGTCATGAACTTACTCATGGGTTTGATGATCAAGGTACAATCAATGTCCCAAATACATCGTTTCATAGTAATTATACATCGATTTATAATAACGAAAAAAATTACACGATTTTTTTTTTATGTCAGGTCGCAGATACGATGAAAACGGCAATCTCAGGCAATGGTGGAGCGACGAAACATTGCAACATTATCATGAGAAAGTCGAATGTATCATCAAACAGTATAGTAGTTATCATCTTCCTGAGCTGGGTAACAATTTTACAGTGAGTAATATTCTCGTTGAAAATATTCCAAAATGTGCCAAGGCATATTGGCTAATTTACAAAGACAAAGAATTACTGATGATTTTTCAGGTAAATGGTATTACAACTCAGGGTGAAAATATCGCTGATAATGGTGGAATACGAGAAGCTTATAGAGCTTATCAAAGATTGAAAGCTCGTAACTCGCACCAGCAAGCTTTGCCTGGTCTTTCAGAATATACTCACGAACAATTGTTCTTCTTAGGCTTTGCACAAGTAAATATTTCATTACAATTGATTTTATTTTATAACAATAACCTTTTTAAATACATATTTATTTCCAGTTATTTGTGACAAAAAATGTAGCTACTGCACTAATCATTCTTTGTAAAATATCATAGATCGTTTTTTATTAAATCATTAATAGACGCAGAATATGTTTCTTAAGTTATTGAAATTAATAACATAAGATATCTTTTTCCAGGTTTGGTGTGGAAATTATACAAATGGAGCATTAAAATCTAAACTTATAGAAGGTGTCCATGCACCAAATCATTATAGAGTAATTGGGACATTGTCTAATAATGCAGAATTCGCGAAAGCCTGGAAGTGTTCAACTAATAGTCGTATGAATCCAGAACACAAGTGCATCTTGTGGTAAATTTTTGGTATTTGACTCAATCCAAGATATATTTGTACAATTGTGACAGAATGCATGAAAAAAAAAAAGCATAAAACTGTCATATCTAATTTAAGATTTATATTTATATAGACTGATAGAAGCTAGTGAATAATTTATTATTACTCTTACATTGTGTATTCTGAACGTCATTTTACGAACTGTAAATATCATTCAAAAAATAAGTACTTTCTCAAGTTGTCTTTTTCTTTTTATTTGATATTATAAAATGTCCCTCTTCTATCGTTTTCATTTTTTTATTAAATTTATTATTATTTTCCTCTACTTTAACTAATTCTATTTTCCTCTTCTTCTGAATCTTATTACCAGATTCCGTATTTTTCTTTATAGTCTTTTTTATTTTTTTGGAAGACATCTGAGTAATATCTTGCACTATGTCGTTCTTTTTTCTTTTCTTAATGTGTAAATTTTTCTTTTTCTTATTATTATTATCCCTATCTTCGATTAAGCTTTTCTTCTTTGGTGAAGGAGAAGTATCTTTTTCTACAGATGCAATACTTCTTTTATTCCACATGTTATTTTTATTACATCGTTTGTCTGTATTTAATTTTACTTTCTTGCCTGGAGGATTGTCTTCTTCTATCCATTCTGCTCTTCTCGAATTACTCTTTGACTTAGCAATTGGTTTTATGTCAGAATTATCAACAGATGTCACTTCCCAATCATCGTCACAATTTTCTTCTATAATAACTTCTTGTTGTAATCGGAACATACTTTTGCTTTTTACTTTCTGATCAACCTTTGATAGTATTTCTTTTTTATGAACTGTATTTTTATATGGCATTGCAAGTGTAAGGCAAGTAATTCTAGCACCACAATTAATACTCTGCAACATATCTATCTTATGTCTAGTAAACCTCCAAAGTTTAATTTCACCAGAACTGGAAGCTGTTACCAATAAATCATCTTTGTGTGCCATACATTTAATTCTAATATCATGTGCCAATGTATTTAATGTATGTACAGATCTATCAAGATCATAAAATTTAATTTGACCATTTTCTAAGCCGACAGCAATCAAGTCATCTCTTAAAAATTCTACACACACGATTTTGGAATCAAATTGTACTTCATCATCAATACCTGCCAATTCTACTGAATATATATCAATTTTTTGATTTACTGCTAGAAGATATTTTTCTCCATTTGGACTCCACTTTAAGACTGTGATGTTCTTAGCATCCAGTTTTAAACGTGGTACCAAATTTGTAGCATATGCTTGTCGTCCTTTAACTAAGTTCCATGTTCTAAGAATACCATCAGCTCCTGTAGATAAAGCTAATTTTCCTGTTGGATGTATAGCTATAGTATGAACAGATAAACCTTTATGTGGCTTTTGCCAATGTTTCTCAATTTGCCAATTACCACATCCAATAGCAGCTATTGTCCCGTCGTTACTACATGAAAACAAATGTGACGCTTCTGGTGTAAAAGTTATATGATTAACAGTATCTACAAACAGAAAATAATAAAAAAATTTAATAAAACAATATTTAAAAAAATAGGAAATATTATTAAATACAATTATTTACCATTATGATGCATTAATCTACCAGATTCTATTCTATTACGCAAATCATACAGATAGATTGAGTCATCTGCACCTGCAGATGCTAAATAATATTTATTGCTAGCAACACTTCTTATACTTGCCAGATGGCTATGTGTGACAAAACTTTTCTCAAGTTTATATTCCTAAAATAATATATTAAAACTGTATAATTAATTATATTAAAGTACAGAGAGTATGAAATGTACAAAGTACTATGTTTTTATCGTATTTAATATTAGTATAAATAAAAGATTACGCATATTATTTCACATATACTTTAGTAACAATATTATATAAATATAAATAAAATATAATTTCAAAACATTCCGGTTAACCGGTTATAATAACAATACCCATAACCTATAAGCATTCTTAGAAAAGTTTATTACTTACATTTACGATATTAGAGACCTTGTAGCCGACCAAATACTGCTCGTAAGTACCCACAACAATTTCAAAAGGATCGGACGTGTTTAAATCTAGTTGCATGACGACTGTCTTAGAGATACAATTTATTTAAACTCAGTGACTTCATCTACACACGCGAACACAACGAAGCGACGAGACCGACTAACATTGACTCTCGTAGTAAAGTGAGGCCTCCCCACCACTCCAAAATCCATAAACACTATTGGTTTCCGACAACCAATGAGCGTGTATCGTCGTGTATTAATCAACTCCGTACTTCAAAACATCCCAAATTTTTCTACAAAATTAATAAATTTATATTCTTTAGTTTATTAATTATTTTAGTATTACTAATTAGTTTTTTGTCATGCTTATAAAGATATATTCATTTTTTATTGAAATAAATATTAATAATAGGTTATACTTATTATAGGTATACTTATTTTAGATTATATTTATGTTATTTAAATTTGCATAAAAGTTTTCTTTTGACTTTATTTAATAATTTTTCCAAAAACTGATTGTTCACACAAAAATTACTTGAAAACTTAATTACTTATTCTGCAATACATATACAGAATTTTGGCAATGTATTCATTTGCATGTATTCATTCAATATGGAAGGAGTCCATAATGTGTACATACATTGACATTATTTCCGAACTTTGTTAAACAAAATACGCTGCAAGTTGAGCCATTTTATCCTTTGGAGGACGTGGTTTACCACGACTACGGCCTTTGGCATGCCCACGTCCACGAGTAGCGACTGGCTTTGACGCTACTGCTCTATGTTTTTCAACAAGCGCTCTAAATGCCGGCGTACAGAATATACACCCAGATGTTTCAGTTGCTTCATCGGGTAATTTACTTTTATCCTGAAATCGAACAATTATATCAGCGACGTTGAAAATGTTTTAATGTAAGAAACAGATTATTAATTATCACCTGTTTATATTCTACATTTATCAACTGTGCTCCGCAATCACATACATCAGAATCTACTGTTATTTTGTGAGCATTTTCAAACAAATGAATAATAACATCACAACGATTACACCCAACTTTCCATTTAGGTGCTGCTGAAGGATCCAGAACAAGAATTCCTGTATCACATTCTAAACAACTGGATACTCCATTAGAATTTAAACCATGGGGACATGTTGGATGTGTACATAAATTACATCCACTCATTCCTTTCTTCATATCTCTGAAAGTTTCAGATATAACATTTATATTTTTATTAAACATTATATCGTGTATAATGCATATATTATATATGTGTACTATTTGTCAAATTAAAATTTATATTTTATATATATTTACCTAAAAGGTGGATTATTATAGCAATATGGACAAAATGTATAACTCTTGCCTCTTGCTCCAGTTGACCAAGATAATAATTCAAAGTCATCTAGAGGACACTTTAATTCTTTATAAATACGAATATTTCCATTTTGAGGTAGATTATACGTTTCATTACAGTGTGCACAATGCATTCTTGATGGTTTAGTTTGTATATACTTCATATAACGTCGACATTTGCCACACCTGTATAATTTAATGTAATATAACAAATTTCCAATGTTAAATTAAACAAAAAAGAATTTACTTTATACCTTGAATGTGCTTTACCAGAAGCTGAAAGGGGAGAAAAGGAAACTTCAAATAACTGATCTATGGCTTCTATACTTTCTACAAAATAATGAAACTTCTGTCTAAAAATTTCTACAGTATGTTGTAAAACAGCATGAAAATCTGCACGACCCTGTGCTATTAAATTCAGTTGTTCTTCTACTGCCGACCTCATAGTTGGTAAAACTAATTCTGGATCTATCTGAATGCACAAATCATTATAATAAATATAAATATAACGAATATGTTGTATATATTTCATCATACAATGATAGATAATATTAAGAAGTACCTTTTGATACCCATGAACTAAAACTATACCTAATGAAGTAGGTACTAGTTTTCTTCCTGCTGCAATGGTAACATAATTTCGCATACAAATATTATTTATGTGTACTGGAATAGAGGCATCTGTTCCAATACCATGCTTTTCCATAAGAGATATCAATTCTGCTTCTGTTAAATAATCTGGAGGTTGAGTGTAACATTCAACTAATTTGGCCTGTAAATAATAAGACAATTCTTTTATCATATTACAAAAAATATAAAAATAAAATTTAATAGATAATATAATCAACCTCCTGAATATCAACTTTCTCTCCAAATGAAATCTTTGGGAGTGTATCATTGGTTCCAAGTGATTGCCAAGTAAGAATACTAGTATATCCAGGATCTAGTAATGTACGCCCAGTTGCAGTAAATATTTCCATTCCTATTTCAAATTTGATTACTGTGCTTAAATATTTACAATCTCGTGCCACCTAATGTTTGAAATTAATTATGTAAATAATAATATACGAATATGTACAATTTTTTTTACAGTTTCAACAGAGTTTTTACTTACAGTTGCAATAAAATGTCGCGTAATATAATCATATAATCTCCACGCATCACCATCTAGTTCATTTCTTGTAGCATGTTTCATAGGAGTAATAGGTGGATGATCTCCAACATCTGTACCTTTTCTTGGAGTATTAATTCCTCTTTCTAATATTTTTTGTACTTGCTCTCCCCATTCTGGATTATTTTGTTGTTGCTTTAATACTGCCCTAAGAATAAGATTCTTAAGTAAATAAAAGTAAGAATTTATTGTATTATACAATTCTATACAAACGTTTAAAATTTTTTAAATATAATATTAACTAATATACTCTTTTATCTTACTTACATTAAATCGAAATTATCAGGATACGACGTTGTTTCTGTTCTGGGATAACTAATATATCCCTGAGTATATAAACGTTCTGCTATTTGCATAGCATGATGAGGTCCCATTCCTAAACCAGAGCTGGCTATTCTCATCAATTCTATTGTATTTAAAGCTATAGGACGTGGTTTTGTTTTTTCTGTACTTTGCACACTTACTACACTGAATATAATATAACAAAATATTTATATACTATATACATGTATATGTGTCATATATTTATAAAATACTCACGTTGCATGCATATACTCTTTAACATAATTTAAGAACATGATTGCCACTTCTTTATCAAAAGATCTTACACGATTCCAAGTTAATGTAATATCTTGTCCATCTGGTGATTTGATTGTAAGCTACCAAATATTTAAATTCATATAGAAATTGTTATTCTCGTTATATTTTTATTTACTATAAAAAAAAAAAAAACAATTACCTGGAGGACCCAATATGGATCAGGCTTAAAAGTCTGAATTTCATCATGCCTTTGTACACAAAATCCCAAAGTTGGTGTTTGACATGGACCATAAGAAATAAGTGACACATCTAAGTCACCATATTTTCCCTAAAATAATTAAATAATTATATAATGATAAAATTTTTTAATAGAGATTAAAAAAATATCAGGAATATCAAAGAGTTATACTTGAAAGAATTTTGTTTGAAATCTGGTAAATGCACAACCAATCCGTAAATCAAGCTCTTGACGTGCATCTACACTTTTGGCTTCATTCTCATTAGGTTTAACAAGATTAACAAAAGCATTTTTTATATCTTTCTCAGTAATTGCAGAAAATCTAGCACGCCAAATATCCTATAAAAGTTTTAAATATAATTAACTTAAAAAAAACAATGTATGTATAAAAAAAATTAAGAATATCACTAGATTACATTTGGAGTTAATTTTCTAGATGATCCTTGTTGAACAGCATGGATTACTTCAAAACAAATATTTTCACCTTCTTTATCACAATCTAACCATAATATTAAATAATCACAATGTGCACCTTCCTTTGCAAGAAAATATGGAATTTTTAGTTTCGGTGCTGCTTCCTTCTTTTCTGTAGGACATGAGAATAATTCTACCTAAAAGATTGGTATTGTCTATAAAATGATTCCAATATATATAATGTAATACATTTATACTATACATCAAAAACACACAGGATCAACTTTATCCCAATTATTATATTTGCCAATAAAGTCTAAGGTCATAACATGTCCACAAACAGATGTCATTTTGAAGTTTACTGTTTCTGATCGAAACTGTCCTATCCATTCATATAATGAACATGATCCATTGAGAGCTAAATAAATACAATTATAAAATATATAATATATATAAATATAAATTATATAAAATAAAAAGAAATGCTAAGATTATAGTAAAGAAATATCTAATTACTTTTTGTAGATGCACATCGACCATTACTAAGAATATTAGCAAGAGAAGCTGCCAAAGATGGCTTCTCTGCAACCATTAATGCAGTCTTCATATTTATTATATTCTAAATGTTATCCACTTTACATATCTTGTAAAAACCTTTCACAGAACTTTCTCCCTTCAACCTTAAAAATCTTAATATTTATTTACAAATGAATTATAAATTTCATCATTTGACATTCTAACAATCATTTCTATAAATTTAAACAGGATTCTAATAAATAAATTAATTTGTTTTAATATCACCTCTTTCAATCTTCCATTAGTTTATAATAATAATGAATAATAATAAATTAACATTCGAAAAGTCTCATGTTCAGAAAGTTTAAACCTTTGTGTCACAGACTAAAGTAATTAAATCTCCATGTTATTAGTGATAACCATAGTACACATTTAACGTTAACTACTGTGTTTACTTACAGCCGCCATCACAGAGGTCTCTGATACTGAATAACAGCGCCTCTAGTAGAATATTCAAACACTAATGTTTGCGTGGTGTGTGCGCGCGGACTTGTGTATATGCGCGAACGTGTGTTGTGTGTGTATATCGCAAATGCTGTTATATGCATTTTATAATCGTATAATAAAGAAAAAAACAACAGCATTTTTTTAACTAAATACGGTTTTTAATTATTTCATTTTTTTTTTGGAATTTATGGATTTTTATCGAACATTTAAATAGTTCAAGTAAAACTTTTGAACTAGGTAGTGCTTTAATCATTGTGAATTTTGATTATGTGCCGAAAATAAAAATTCCTTTTTTGATGACTATATTTACAAATATACTATTGTGTTCCAGATTAAATATTGTTTTATGCGCTATTTAATGTATCTGTGTTATAAAAAAAAATGGAAAACAGAGTGTTACATAAATTATAATATTTTCTTATTTACATACGAAATAACTTAATACGTAATATAACTTGATTTATGTATTTTTGTACATACTCGTTCGTATATGAAGTAAGGATATAAAAAATATAAAATAAAACATAGTTATCATATTAGCCAAAGATGTGGCAACGCTCGAAAATTGTTTATAATAAATTTATGCCAAGACAAAGAAAGGTTATCTTACTTAACCAAAAACAAGTAAGGTTTACTTCAAAATCTACTGACTCTACAATTACAAATTTAGATGATTGTCCTCCAAAAGAAGCACAAGTGGTTATATGTGGTGGTGGTGTTATGGGAGGTGCAGTTGCTTATCATTTATCCTTAATGGGATTAGGATCTGAAACTGTTCTTGTAGAAAGTGGCAGGTGCATATAATGTTTCATTTGAAATTAAATATCAAAAATATTATTGCATGCATTACCTTTTTTTGCAATTAAATAAATATACTTTTATTTTAGTATTTTAATTCTTGTTATATCTTAAAGATTGGGAGGTGGTACTACATGGCATGCATCTGGTCTAGTTGGTGCTTTTAAACCAAGTTTAGCACAAGTGAAATTAGCACAAGATAGCATAGCATTATATAAACATTTAGAAGGAAAAGGTCTTTCTACTGGTTGGAAACAATGTGGTAGTCTTTCTTTAGCACGTACAAGAGACCGTATGACAGCATTTCGACGAATGAAAGCTCAATCTGTGTAAGAATCTAGTATATAATATAACGATTACCTTTATATGCAATATTCTAACTTATTTCACAGATCACGAAATATCGAATGTTACTTAGTTTCACCAGAAGAAGCCAAACAATTGTGTCCATTATTACGCGTAGATGATCTCATTGGTGGATTATGGATTCCTGGGGATGGAGTAGGAGATCCATATCAAATATGTTTATCACTGATTAAAGAAGCCAAAAACAAAGGTGTTGATTTTTTCTGCAAATTATAATAAACATTTTATAGGATCTGTTTATAAAATATTTCTTTATTTATTAGGTGTTAGAGTTTATGAAAACTGCAAAGTCACTAAGATTATTAATCAAGAAAATCGTGTAAAAGCTGTTGAAACCACACATGGCACAATAAAATGTGAACATTTTGTAAATTGTGCTGGGTTTTGGGCACGTAATGTAGGAAAACTAAGTGAACCATATGTAAAGGTTGTATTACCTAGTTTTTACTTATATTATAATTAAAATTCAGTGCTTTTTTGCATATAAATATTACCAAAATATTACCAGGTTCCTCTTCATCCAGTGGAGCATTATTATTTGCATACAAAGCCTGTTAATGGTTTAGATCCTATGACACCAGTAATACGTGATCTAGATGGGTACATCTACTTCAGAGAAAATAATGGTTGTATATTAGCAGGTGGTTTTGAACCAGTTGCAAAACCAGCATTTGAAGATGGGTCAATACCTGGTTAGATATAGATGTAAATTTGTTTTATGCATCATCACTTATTATTTCTAGAAATACAATTACCTAATGGAATCATTTGTTAAAATATATTTCGTAAGCGAGTATACTTCTGATTGATATCACAATTAATTGCTTTTAGAAAGTACTGATGACAGATTCCTACCTGAAGATTGGGATCATTTTCATATTTTATTAGAAGAAATGCTTCATAGAATTCCAAGTTTAGGAAATGTAATTTTAGAAAAATTATGCAATGGTCCTGAAGCATTTTCTCCAGATTGTAAATGGATCGTTGGAGAAGCTCCAGAAATACGTAATTATTACGTAGCCGCTGGTATGAAAACAGTAAGTAAATATTTCAACATTTTTTATTTACTCTGAAATCACTAAATAAAATTTTTAATAAGGTTGGTATATCAGCTGCTGGTGGAGTCGGTCGTGCTACTGCAGAATTAATAGTTAATGGATCAACTTCATTAGATATGTATGAATTAGACGTTTCTCGTTTTCTTGGTTTACACAATAATCGTAAGTTTTTACGCGATCGAGTAAAGGAAGTACCTGGAATGCATTATGCGTTACAATATCCTCATCATGAATTTAAAACTGGCAGAAATTTAAGAATGTCACCAATTTATCCAAAGCTTAGAGAAGCTGGTGCTGTCTTTGGTCAAGTAATGGGATATGAACGACCATCTTGGTTTCAACCTCTTAATGAAAGTGGTAATCTTATCACACTTGATATAATAACACATTAATTAAAATCAAATATACTAACTATAATATTTGATATAGATTTAGATTCAACTGATATATTCCAGAATTATAAATTGGCATATACAAATACGTTTAGCAAGCCACCATGGTTCGAACGAGTTAGTTTGGAGTATGCAACTTGTCGAGAATCAATTGGGCTCAGTGATTATTCTTCTTTTACTAAGATCGACTTATGGGTACTTATTATCTTAAATGAGATATTTATATTTAAGACAATAATTATATAGAATACGTGAATATATAATATACCGTTACACAATATAATTTACACCTATTTTTTTTAATTTTCTTAGTCTAACGGGATGGAGGTAGTAGATTTATTGCAGTATTTATGTTCAAACGACGTTGATGTACCTGTGGGCAGTATCATCCATACCGGAATGCAAAATTATCGCGGTGGTTATGAAAATGATTGCAGCTTAGCACGTATTGCACCAAATCAGTAAATATATTTTATACAACTCGACATTTTATACATATATATGCTTATATATATAATGCAATACTGCCTAACGTTTCAGCTATATGATGATTGCACCAACTATCCAACAAACACGCTGTAAATACTGGATTAGTAGGCATTTGCCATCCGATGGTTCTGTTGCTGTATCTGATGTGACATCAGCATACACTGCAATTTGTATTATGGGACCGGCTACGAGACAATTATTGAGTGAATTAACTGACACAGATTTAAATCCTAAGAACTTCCCATTTTTCACATTTAAAGTACATCTTTGATAAATGTATTTTTTATTTTTTTTTTCTCTTTTAAAAAATTTCTAATTTTTTATAGGAATTAGATGTCGGTCTTGCCAATGGAATTCGTACAATGAATTTAACACATACTGGAGAATTGGGCTATGTCTTGTATATTCCAAATGAAGTAAATTTTTTTCTGTTTTAATGTATCAATGAACTTATACTATACTTAGAAGTAGTACTATAAATGCTATATATTTTTAGTTTGCGCTGCACGTTTACACGAGATTAATAGAAGCTGGTGAAAAGTATGGAATAAAGCATGCTGGTTATTATGCAACACGAGCATTAAGAGTGGAAAAATTTTATGCATTTTGGGGTCAGGATTTAGATACTTTTACTACTCCTTTGGAATGTGGCCGTGCATGGAGAGTAAAATTTGATGTAAGTAATAATACGACATGTCTTTCCATTATCCGTATACACATTTTATAATTTCACTAACAATTATACGTTTTATCCGATAGAAAGGTGTTGATTTCATAGGACGAGATGCGCTTTTAAAACAACGTGAAGAAGGAGTAAAACGTAAATACGTCCAATTACTGTTAAATGATCATGATCTTGAATTTGATACATGGTGTTGGGGTGGTGAGCCAATATATCGAAATGGAAAATATTGTGGTATGACAACTACTACAGGCTATGGTTTTACATTTAAAAAACAGGTAATAAGTTTTCTACCAATTTGTAGTTTTAAAATCTTCTCTCATTCGATTAATCGCCGAATAAATGTAAATGTTAATAGATTATAATTTGTACTATAGGTTTGTCTCGGATTTGTACAAAACTTTGATTCGGAGGGTCGGTCACAAGAAGTAACAAATGAATATGTATTGTCAGGCGATTATGAAGTGGATGTTGCAGGAATAAAGTTTCACGCAAAATGCCACTTGCACAGTCCAAATTTACCTACAAAGTTCCCTGATAAGGAAAGAGATGCGTATCACGCGACACGTGATCAGCAAACTTTGTAATTTCTTGTAAGCGTAAGCTTTCGATTTCTGTACAAACAATGTATGTAGAAAGTTTAATAAATTATTTAATAAGTGTCATTCATAAATCACTACATCAAAAACTTGTTTTATAAACGTATTATATATATATAAAGAGAAACATGCGCACTAAATACATTTACGTTTCTCTGTTTGCATTTCATGGCTACAGTCCTTAAAAAACTACACCACCGTATATAGTTTTTTTTTTAACTACATCCTATGTCACAGAATTCCGAATGCATCTTAAAACATTTGGAAAATATTTACTAAATTAACATACCACGATATATTAATCTTAATGTCGAATGAATATATGCTATATATTTACTCTTATAACGTAAATTCATATCATTAAATTTAATCTAAAAAAGTATTTAGTGCTATGATATATTGAACACCATTATTTGCATGTATTTCAACATGATACGTTTTATACCGACATTTGTGCTATAACATTTACAATGTATAATGACATACTCTCATATACATTCTTATACATTCTTCGAAAGACACGTTTCATGAGGCTGTATATTCGTTGCTTTCATTCCATTAATGCAACGATAGTTTTTATTAAAATATTAACATAATAATAGTTTCACTTACTCTAGATCAATTGATACACTTAATATATTGTTATACAATATCTACCATCAAGAAATATTAAGCCCAAAGTATGGTACATCTATTCGTACATCAACAACTTTTTACACGCGATTATTTACGATTGTTTGTTGGTTTTTTTTTTTTTTTTACTGTACATAAATCCACAATGGAAAGCAAAATATCCTATCACTCCGGAATCTCTGGTTCGGGTGTAGGCTGCACTTGTTTTTGAACCATACATGATCGAGCTACAGACTCGAACAATCTGCAATGAAAGCATGAGTTGAATAATGTCACTTATATACATAAAAATAAGAAAGAAATATTTATAAAACAGACGTACTTTTCAATTTCTGGAGCACAATGTACAAACTCGTGCGTCCAGAACTTGTATGTAGGATTCTTAATGAGTTCGATAAATGTAATAAGAAGGCCCCAAGGATGAGGTCTATTGACAATGAGTCTTTCAAGAAGAACCCTTGTAATTTGTTCCTGTATAGCTTCGGTATTAGCTTCGGCAAATAAATATAGAAGTGTACAACTGAAATAATGTGTATGACTATTGGGATAGCGAAGCTGATTAGCGATTGCATTTAAAAATAAGTAACGACCTTCGGTATCGAGATCAACAGCAAGATTTTGAAATATGTCCATGTGAGCGGAATGTGCAATCGTGGACATGTTAGGTGTATGACCTTTGCTACGTATGAAAGCGATAGCTTGTGTTCCAACATAAAGAACCAAAGCGTTCATCAATTGAATATTATATCTTACACCAGCTTCCTGAGAGACTTGTAAATTACTACGCAATTCTGACAGAAAGGTGACCGGTGCACGAGCTTTCAAATAAGAATCTAATTCCTTCTTAAAACTGAGTGGTTGAATCATGGAAGCAAAATTAGTAAGTACTCTAGGTGCGTGTGCGATTTCTTGAAGCATATCGACTTTCAAATTTGGAGTGAATGGATCGGGTAAGCGCATGTTTCTCGGGAATGCGCTTAAAATGAGATTTCTCATTTGTATACAATTGGGTGGAATTACGTCACAAAATCCATAATGATAATCACAAAGGAACTCTGGGAAATCATGTAGTAATACCAGTAACACTCGAAGAGTACCTTTGTACAAGAGCGTCACAGGTTTTGCAAGTTCCGCATTACGCAGATACGGTGCAAGATATTTAAACAAATCGATGAGAAGTTGAGCGTACATTCCCCAACATTTTTGTTGTGGAGTAATAGCGAGCATACGTCCAATGAAAACCCTGTGCGAAACGAGCTCTAACCAGGCATAACAAAAGCCTGAAGCTTTGGCAGGTCTCAATATGTGTAACGTATGACAGAAGGCTGTTAAGACTTGATAATTGACAGCCTCTAAAACAGGTTCAGGGGCGCAAAGCTCTAAAAAGAGCATGATGAAAATTCGATGATAAGGTAATTGCTGGAAATCTGTACCACGCATTTCGTGATCTTGCAATAACACGCCAGCAACGATTCCAAGTACTTTGTTCAATAAGTTGATTTTCGTATGAGTATTTGTTGTGTCGCCAGAATGTTTGACCAAGAGTGCAACTAAGCGCACAAAAGCGTCTAACGAGTGGAAACATTTCGCGCGAACAACAGAAGGAACTGCGTTGGTTTCGGCCAATGCACGATAACAAAGGTCCACGCACATTTGAGTGCTTAATTTAAAAAATCTAGTTATGAGGTCATCCGTTTTTAAAATGCCATGGATGTTCATTTGATGGACAAACATTCCAAATGCTTTAGTAGGATCACGAGCATGGGTAGGACTATGATGCATCGAAACCCATTCACGTAATAAGTATTCGGTCTTCTCCATTAATCCTGGTGGATCATCAAAATCACGAGCCTGTAATTAAGAAAAAAGCAAGTGACAATCGTTATAACAAATGTCTTTGGACCTAAAATACCGCAGAATTTACTTACTCTCACCTGGAGAATTCCAGAGTGGATGTGTGCTGTTGGTCCTGCAGGAGCACGATCGGCTAATACTGCAGGGTCATGGTTTGCACGTAACGAATCTATTAGACTAGTAAGTCTAAAGAGTGGAATTCTATAAGAGGATAAATATGAATGACATTCGCTGTATAAAAAGAGACATTATAATATAATGTAATATTTGTAATATCAACGCAACATTTACCCTTCTGGTGGAGCTCTATGATGCGCTATTCTTACAAGTATTTCAATCGTGTGAAACAGATCAGATTCTGTTACATGTGTCGTTTGTCTCTCGTCAATGAGATATAATTGAACCAACTGCATAGCGAATGCCGTTGCCATAGCATTACTAGCGTCCATAGCTTGTGCTAGAGCTAAATCATATTGTGGAAGACTGATCAAATGAGATCTAAAATCAAAATATTCGTATTATTTGATATAAACTAGCACTGTGAATTATATGCTATAGTTATTGAATTTTCTACGTTTGAACATACCTTATCAAGCAATCTACGGCTTCAAAATTATAACGAAAATCTTCTCTACATTCTGTTAAGAAACGAGTAACGTGTTTGTTCGTCCACTGCATACCATAAGCTCGTGGATCTTGAAGACATTTCAGAATGCGTAAATGAAGTTCTCTATAACGTAAGACGATTTCCGAATCCGTGACTCCGCTAGAAATAGTAGGACCGTCTAATAATCCTTCTACGGCCTGAAATATTCGTAAACAAAAATGATTTTGTTAATAGGTATTACTTTCAAATATTTTTTGTTATGACGTGTGCTTACTTTTTTTAGGAGCGTCATTGCAGCACCTGCATCCCTTGATCTTCTAGTAAGAATGATAGACTCTAAAAGACTATGAAGTGCTACGTGCTGTGGAGGTGGTGCAGCTGGGCCCATTGCAGAAAGCAATACATCTACCTCAGCTGCAAGTTTTTCCAACATTGCTCCTACTTCATCATTACTTACAGCAGCTGCATATGCAGCTACTTGTTGGGCCGTTGCTACTGCAACAGCTGGATTATTAGCAAATGGAGCTACCGTAGTTTCCTTAAAAACAAAAGGAAAAAAAAGTGAAGTGAAAAAAATTAATATTAACGATATTATAAAATTCGTTAATTCATTAAAAAATTACCGTTACTGGTTTTGGCACGAAAAGTGCTTGTGTATCTCTTTCAGATAATGGTAAGAATCCAGGTATATTCCTGGCGAACTCTTCGTAAACAGCCATTTGTTGAGGAGTTACTCCGCCTACTTTTAATCGAATCTGTTCTGGCATTCTTTCAGCTTGATATTTAGCTAAAGGATCACAGTATCGTCTTCCTTCTTGTCGTGCGATTTTTCGTAATTCTATTTCATTGAGTAAACGTTTGTCCATTTCTGGGATTGCTTTTTCAACAGCAGTTTTTTGTACAAATGCACAAGCAAGTTCCATATTATCAGCAGCTACAACGGTTGCAGCTTGCTCTGCTAATTCTTTTTGCTGAGGAGTTGTACCCATCATTGCTGTTAGAAAGGCTTGCTTCAAATTTGTACTTATCGAAGCTAAAATCTAGAAAAAAAAAAAAATTAATATATTATATACATACACAATTGTATCGTATATTTTCTATCATGTAAGGTTGTTAATACTTACTTGATCTCTACATGTAATCATAGCCATTCCAGCAGTCAAATTGCGAACCATATGACGGGCTGCTGTTCGCATTCTTACTTCCTCAGGATCCAAAGCAAAATCTTTCCTTACAATTTGTTCACTTGTAGTCAAAGCTATTTTAATAGATCGATCAACAACTGGATGAATCCATTCTTGTATGGCTCTTTCAACAGCAGGACGAACAAATTGTTTTAAATGAGGATGCGTTTGGAACAAAGGTAACTGAAAATAAAATATATTATGTTAAGAAAGTTACCATCTCAATCATATCTTTCAAACCCTTCATCTATTTATATGTACTTGATTATTTATGGTGATATGTTGAGAGATATTGGTGATGCCTGTAACAGATATATCCATGTAACTAAAACGTGGTTCTGGTGGCCCAGTAGGTAAAGATGGTGTAGTATTAGCTGGAGGTGCTGGTTGAGTAACTATAGTTCCTGTTGTTGTAGGTCCAACTAGTTCTTCGATAGGGGCTTGCGTCTGTTGTTGATTGTTTCCTGCTTCTGTTTTCTTATTTGGATGTGACAGTTGATAGTCCAAGTTACGTAATTTTTCAGGATCTTTTAGATAAACTGCTGGTTTCAATTCCTACACAATCAAATAATTATTTTATTACTTGAACAAGATAAACATAAAAAATTATAATTTAGTATACGTAGTTGTTGTAACACTTACTCCAACATCAATGCTTAAGTTTTTACAAAGCACTTCAATTTCAAATTTTAAATTTAACTTTAAATCTGGCTCTTGATGAAGTTCTGCTAGCACATTCATAATTGCCATTGTCCATGGATTAGGAGGACGAAAAACACGACTTTTTGCACAACTTTCTAAAACTTTCGCAACGAAAGGTACAACGTAAAGAAGTTCTTGTTGACCTTTGTGATATGCTTCTACTAGTAAGCTTTTTAAATCAATGTCCACCTATTGTATTCAAATTGCAATATTATAATAACATATATCATGCATTTTACAAAGACTGTATGCATCCAAATAAACAATTTGAATATACTAAAAAAATTACCTGTAAAATAGGTTTATTTCTACCAAGAGTTAACATTCCAAGCCAATGCCCTAAGTTTTTTAAAAGAGATCGATCAGAAAAATTTGCTATTCCCTTATCACTCCGTAATAATACCTAAAAAAAACATATATATATATATATAAATTAACAACTATCTAACGTAAAAGAATCAAATATAAACGAATACTTTGTTGTACTTGCCTTGATATTTCTGAATGTTTCTCTAGTAACCATTTTATTAACTTCTGGAAGTTTTAAACAATCGAGAAAATTAGAGTATAAAGCATGAAAATTTAATTCGATGCTAGCACGTTTCATCACTAAGTATTGAGCCATCCAAGGCCAATAATCTTCAGTAACTATTTCTCGAATTTCATCACATTTTTGTTGCAAATTGAGTTGACTAAGATTATTAAAAATAAATGCAGTTTTGTCTTGTAACGCTTCAGGCGGCGTCGTAATTTTTTCCTCTTTATCCGTTGCTACAAGCAACGTATCAATATTAGTTGCATTTGCAATAGAGGGCTAAAATAAAAACAATCTTTCGGTTATATAAGATAATGATGAATAAATATAAAAAATGTTGTTAAATAAAAATATACTCTGAAAAAAAATATTTATCTTCCGTCAACTTACTCTGGCAGAAAGTGAAGTAGTTGGTGTTGTGGAAGGCTTAGCCTGAGTAGTACTTGTTGTTATAGTTGTTGTCGTAATAGTTTTATATGGAGTTGTAACTGGAGCTAACATAGCAGCTAATGTCTTAGGTAGGACAGGACCTTGAGGTCGAGTAGGAGGTTCTTGTCCTTGTAGACCATACTCTATATACTCTATTAAATGTGGTGGAAATTCACTAAAATGCTGTATGTTTCTCACATGTTCGCAATATGTTTGATAATCTTTCAAACGACTTTTAAAACGATCCAAAGCTGTTATACCGAAGTAATACATTTTACTACCATCTGGCTTTCTCAAAGCATCCAAAACAAATCTAAGTGCCAATCCAAGTGTCATGTAACTATTAACCAAACCTCTTTCAATAATCCCACCAAATAATTGTGCTGTTATTTGAAGTTCTTTATCTGGATATTGAGGAAAAAAACGATATTCTTCGAATAAATTTCGAAGCATACAATTGAATACCTCTCTCTCTCTTTTGCTGCCTGAATCTTGAAATTTTTTGAGCATATCAAGAACTTCATCGATTGACAATGTGGGATGAGGTGGATGATTGTATATACATTGAAAATAACTATTCGCTTCGTCTTCAATTTCTTTAGACACATTTTGAGGCATATCAGGAAATAGATTTGATGTTTCAGGAATTCTTGCTTTTTCTATACCCGTCGGTGGACCAAGTCGTCCTAAGCCTCCTATTGTACTACCGGGTAAAACAGATGGACCCTGTGTCCCAACTGGGCCAGAATGGAGTTGCGAAGATAATGGTAACATTGGAAATGGGCTTGGAGAAGGTCCTGTTAATCTAGAAGGAGATCCAGGTGCTGAAACTAAAGGTCCTAGTGCTCCTGGCAAGTTAAATGCAGAACTACTAGGTGGTCCGAGACTAGATCCTAAGCCCATAGAAGCAAGGCTTGAACTTAAATTTCCAAGTGGATCCACTTGCTTAGAAGAAAATAACTGAAATATTAAAATACATATTAAGAAATTGTGACAAATATAATTGATGTTTCAAGATAATCGTGCATGTATACCTGTCCTCCTAATGTCGCGGGATTAAATGGTTCTAAACCTCTATGTCTTAGAACCCCTGGTGGTGGTGGTCTACTCATAGTGCTTTTATTTAACATTAAACTGCAATTTTGTACCATCGTCATTATAGCTTCAGAACACTCTTGGGAAACACTCCTAAAAATAAAAGATTATCTGTAATGAATGAATAAACCCGCGGAAAAAAATTTTTTATGTAAAAAATAAATCAAAAAACTTTTACAAAAAAAATGAAAAAATATAAAAATTATGAAACTTACCCGGCACATACTTGCAAACAAGCAAGAATAGTTGTGAGTGTTTCTTGCGGAAGCTGACTTGCTTTTGGCACTGTAGGATCTTCTTTTATACCAGGGCCCATTACTTGTGGACACCGTCTTTGTAAAAATTTTACACAAGCAGCAACAAAAACTTCTCCGTGGTCTCTAATTTTATCTGTCAACCATTTTTCTAGTTTCAAATACTCTCGTCGAGACGCCAGACATGCTAAATCAATAACAAATGGAAATGATTGCGCATTCAATAATGCTGATAATGCTTTAAGATCTTGTGCAACATCTAAAATGCGAGACAATCTTGTCTGATCATGGTCACCACGTATGTACCATTCAGCCATTGCATGCATAATAATGGATTTTATTTTCACATTATTTGCATGCCACGCATGGTGTAAAATCACTGCAGAATTTGGATGATTTCCAAGAAAAATAGGCATAAGTGTACTGAGTAATTCTTGCCTAAGTAAAGTTATAGGCGGATTAATTTGTAATAATGCTAAGACAAGTACGTCTGGACAATGTTGAATAGGCCATTTAAATATTTCTTGAACTGGTCCATATAAACCCCTCTCAGCCATATGTAGAAGCAGTTCGACGACATACAAAGATCTCCATGTTTGTGCTTCCTTGCTATCTCCTTCAGGAGCTGCTTTCAATACATCAACAGTAACCGAATGGTATGGATAATCAGCAAAACAAAATATGTCAGGACACTTCAAAATTTGTTGTACTAAAGAAAATTGACCCTCTACATTTTCCCAATGTCGGTAAAAAAGTTCAACGGGAAACACATCTGGAGGATACCCTTGATGTTGTAAACCCAATCTTAAGCCCATAATTAGCAAATTTAATCCTTGTCTATCTTTAATGATAAACTCAGCATGGTCCAATTTCACGATTACCTCATTCCACAATAATGTTGATTGCTGAAATATACGCAAATATATAATGAATATTAAACATACAGCCAAAAGATATATGTTGTCTGTATACATTATGGGACATAGATATAAAAATTGCTCATGTTACATACTATTTCCTTTAAAGCTTGAACGAAAACTTCAACATTCCAAGTTGTGGGAGCAATGCTTTCTGAAGTTTTTTCTTTATTAGCATCTTGAGTAGAAGCAGAGTTTCCCCAAAATGATTGTAAGCCTCCAGCATCGTCAAGACTATTACAACTGCGTGCCATATGAGCTAAAACTCGGGCAACGCATGCTGGAGATATTTCTCTAGCTCCTAAACCAGCTAATGCTGATCGACATTCTTCTACGCTACTAGTAAATCCGTATCCTAATTCCATGATCAACTCTACCAGTGAATTGCCATCCTAAAATAACCATTCTAAAGTAATAACATCTTCCAAATAAAAATAAAAATGAAAATAAAAATTGTACCAACCATTTGATTGACAGCCATGTTTAATTCAATTTTGGCTTGCGGAGTTTCCCCGTCGCCTGGATACAAGAGTGGTGCTAGCACCACTGGTACCAGTTCACGGGGAAAATCGCGCCTTAAATTCTTGAGAAATTTTTCCTTTGCTTCGGAAGAAACACCAAATTGATTAGGAATATGAAAAACCTGCGAAAGTATAAGGTGTAAAACTTCTGGCGATGAATCGTGTAAGCCTTCCTCGTGGTGCTTATTGCTTGTCTCCGAATTAATATAATTTTTTATTAATTCAGGTAGTTGTTTTTTAATGTGCTCGTGAGCCAATGCACGAATATCGATATTTTCAGAATGTTGTAGTACAATTGCAAAAGCAACTTCTTGTACCAACGTCAGTCCAAGTACCTTCTTCAGATGTAAAAAAAACTTTGGCGATGAATTCAAAGTCTAAAAACAATAATGTAAATAAGCTATACAATAAACTATATCATTCTAGACAAGGTTAGATTCCTTCTTTATTATATTGTTTCTTTTATATTTATCTATACGTTAAGACAAAGGTAACACTTGGTAAAATATCGTATTAAAAAATGGAAGTAACAGAACATGCAATAATAAACCTTCTGATGATGTAAAGGATGATCTATTGCAAAACAGAAGTTAGAAATCAGAGAAGGCTTGCTGAGCAGATTGGTACACTCTTGTTTTAAAAGCTGTACTTGAAAATAATCCTTAGCACTTGATTCTGGTGGCTCTCCGGTTGAGAAATCGACGTAAGAGAGCAAAGAGCGCAGCAAATGTCGGTCTGCCTCCAGACCTTTCCACTGTACCAACTGAAATGGAGAACAGTGACTGATTTTATAATTAACAATAATTTTTTACAAATATTTGCTTGATATAAGATCAATACAGAAATTAGTGTATAAATGATATATCGTATATAAATATAAGATGTGAGGCAGCTTACAGTATGTTCTATAGTCTGCACACTATATTTAAAGTAGTATGAAAATATTTTAAGATCGACTTATGGACGTCCGTACGTTGCATACTAATGGCGTAACTTCAAACGGAAAAGTTAAGTTCACAAAAGGTAAGACAAAAAGTTCGATAAATTGAATACTAATTCGAAAGAGTACGTTAGAACGTATAATTTGAAGTTAGAAGCCAAGTTCAAGATACATTAACGCGTGATGGTTATAAGTAACGACAAGGACTATGTAGATGGAAAATAATTGAGTATATTCCAACGATAAATTTCTAAAAATTATAATGTATTTGTAACGATAGAGTAGAGAAAAATTATCGGATATAATGCTTGAGAAACATATTGCGCTATCCTCGCGGACGGCGTGCCGCGTAGGAGAAGGGGTAAAGGAGATGTGCAATAGAACAACAGGTCCTTAGACCTTTTTCTTTTCTCTCTTTTTTTTTCTCTTTTTTTTTAACTTACAATTGATATTTCTTTGCAGCTGTCCCGAAAATTTTTCTTAGTCAAATTAGCAACCAAGTAACTGATTTGTGACAAAGTAAAAGACAACGAGTCCAGGTTCATAGTTCCATGAATACGACCTCGAAAGCTTCAAACACGTTTGAAGCTTTCTTCGGTATCCACGAATTGCCTCCCCGGATTCTTTCCTCGTTAAAAGCATGAAAACTACATTGGCACAGTCCTGCGACCAACATCGGGATTAATATTTTGAAATACTATTTCAGATCAACGTCATGGCGAGCACAACAGGATAATACTGAAAACGTAACACCGGGATATCACACCACACACCAGTCACACTTGGTCACACTCCACTGACCTCTTCAACTACTTCGACTAAATTCCTACTTGAATCAGCTAATAGTAGTAATTTCTATGATCTACCGGTAGAGTGCACTGTAGCGGACCAATAAGAGCGTTCCGACAGATGTCGATTGCTCAACTAAATATATTAATATTTTATTTCTTCATGAAACTATATTATCATATTTTTCATTTATCATAAATATTAGTATTTTAATACAGAAAAAATAAATTAGACATTATCCTTAACAATTTTCTACTTTTTGTCCAATAATAATAATTATGTAATTCCAAAACAAACTTTCTGTTGATAATGGAATCGGTCAAATTTCTTCTTTAAATTAATCAAGCTAATGATTAAAGAAGAATTTCATTTCGAAATATCTTACCAATATTACGTCAGATTGATTAGGTTAAATATATGTGAAATCATAAAAATCACATGAAGTCTCACTTCCGTAACAATTACTATAACTTTCTGAACGCATTCCGAGCCTAGATAGATCTGTGAGGATAGAATTAGAGTTGATAATCGTAACTTTATGAACGGTAAAAAGAAGTTGCTGGAAGACATAGATCTTCTACTTGAGAATTGCGTGCAACTTAAAAAGCATATTTTATATCGAACAAAATCATAAATAAATTTTTCGGTATGTCTGACTGGGATACTACGCCTATTACTTTGCGAAAACGTGCACCTAAAGCTTCTACATTAAAATCAGAACAGGTACTGTACAAACCAATATTTAGACGTATTAAGAATATTTAGACTATTAGATTTTAATACTGTTTATTTAAAAATGAAATTGATGTCTTTAAAATATATTTAGATGTAAATGTAGCGAAGTACTACATAACAAATGAAATAGTTTTTAGGAAAACATGAAAGACGTATAAACAAAATAGTTACTAAGGAAAGAAAAAATCAGCGAACTCTATGTTCTCGCTAATCGTATCGAGCTAACATTTGTGTTGAATCTAATTATCGCGGGAAATTCATTTTTTTTTCTTACCAGGATTAATTATATAAAAGTAGTTTAATAATATTTTTATTTACAGGCAGTAAATGCAGCACGACGTCAGGGTTTTGCTATTGAAACACAGGCAAAATGTAAGTTTCATTCAATATAATGTTCATACCAGTCAAGAAAAAAGATATCTTCAAGTGTTAAGAGAGATGTACGAATAAATAATAAAATATTCATTAACATGATTATTCTTAATTTAAATATATAAAGTTTACTAATGTTACAGTATAAAACCAAATTTAAATATCACAAAATATTATTCTTGTATTATTTAAATTAATATTGTTTTATTTGTAAAAGAAAATCTTTAGGAACATGTATTGATGTAACATGTCCTTTGATTTATTTTACGTCAGGGGGTGGTGGTGCAAATAAACAACATGTTACCACAAAGAACACGGCTAAATTAGATCGTGAAACTGAGGAACTAAAACACGATAAAATTCCTCTTGATTTGGGAAAGCTTATACAGCAAGGTCGACAAAGTAAAGGATTATCGCAGAAAGATCTTGCTACGGTAATATAGTGTAGCTCAGATATATTAATTTATATCTGCCAAATGTATTGTAAAACTTTTATTAAAGATTGATCTATGTGCATCATAAAAAAAAAAAAAAGAAAACAAAGCAATTATAAACACAAGAAATTTTAAATAGTATAAAATGATGACAGAAAAACCATTGAAGTAAGTCATCATGTTATGGTGTGTTGATTTAATTAGCTAATTGTTAGATAACAATAAATTAGCTAATTACTTCTGAATGGTAATTTTTGGTGTCTTGTGATTATAACTTGAAAAATAGTTGGTATTACATTTATAGTTATATTTAGTGATATTAATCGTGTATATTTTCTCTTTTGCAGAAAGTGAATGAAAAGGCACAAGTAATAAATGATTATGAAGCAGGCCGTGGAATCCCCAACCAAATGGTTATTGGTAAAATTGAGCGAGTACTTGGCATAAAATTGCGGGGAAAGGATCGTGGGAAACCGTTAATAGCCCCCGGGACGAAGAAGTGAATCTCGGGGGAGTTGGAATCTTTACTTTCTATCCTTATATATTGCTCCAGCAAAAACTGTAAGAAAGATGGTAGAAGCAAAGTAATTGAATTACTTACCTTCCTTTCCTTTGGTTATTTTGATATTACGTGCTATTATTTGTCTTTTTCTGTAAAATAAAACAAGTGATACTTACGAGTACATTTTAGAATATCATAATTATAAATTCAATAAAGTTTATTCAATTACCTTTATATGAACATTTATTGAATCTATTCGGATTATAAATTACTAATGCATATTGTGAGTTGAATAGCATTATAAATCAATGAAATAAAGTTATTAATTTATGATAGAATACCAAATAGTGATCATTCTACGAGCATAAAACCGTATATGGATAGAAGTACTCTACTATTAGCTATTTTGCGTGTATACATATTTTAGTATAAAAAAGTGACATTTTATCTTTATATAATATTTGCATATAAATATCTGTAATTATGATTATATGTGAAACACCACAGTGTATATGAAAGCAAAGACTTTATTTGTATATCACCATAATAATTCATATATTATATTCAATATTTTAATCCTTTCTCAATGGGAAGCTGCTACTTTTTACACCATCTTTAGTAATAATTTTTATGCTTATCCCATCACCAGTATAAATATCTCTTTCTGCGGCAGATATGAAAACATCTTTCAGTACTAACAAAGCCTTTTCTTGTGTAAGTAATTCAACTTTAATGTCTTCTTGATTTTTATATCCAATCTAAAAATTACATAAAAAAAAAAATTGAAATCATTTTTATCAAGTTACTTCCTTTTGTTTATATATACTTCCTGTTGTTTATAAATATTCATAATATACCTGATTATCAAGAAGAGGTTGTAAAAGTGCACCAGCGGATCCACCAGCTCTGTATGTAGATCTTTCACAGTGTCCTATCGGATCATAACTATAGACACATCCTTTCCCATTCTCATCTAATCCAGCAAGTACATTACTGACATAATAGGGAAAAAATCTTTTATAATATAGCATAGCTGAAAGCATTTGTGCTACAGCTGGTGTTGACATCTTTTTTTGATGTTCATGCTCGTACATCTGTTAAAGTTATTGTAGTAAAATTATAAATTAATACAGATATTTACATTTTCTAATTTTAAAGTCAATTACCTGCATGCGAGCAGATAATAATCTGGTCAAACTTAATGTATCACACCAACAACCAGAGCAACCTAAAACAGTAGTATCTGACAGAGGAAACAATTTTTCTTGTTCTCGAGTACAAATAGAATACCCTGTACTAAGTCGATTATCTGCAGCAATTATGCAAAAATCATCACCAGCAAGAGCAACCACACTCCTAAAAAATTTCAACAAAAAAATTAATGTATAACAATTAATTAATATGAAACATTAATTGGACTCATAAAAATATGACAAATATATTAATAAATTTTATTATATTTATCGATATATACGTATATACGAACGAATGAATTAAATAAATTAAAACTGTATGAATTAATTGAATTGAATCCATACTTTGATTTTGAAAATCATTGGTTTTAAACAATATTAGGTTATCTTATATTTTACCCTCCATTATCAGCATAAGGGCTGAAATTCATTTGCTTAATTCCTTCTCTTTCATAATCAGGTAAACCTCGTGATATTTTGCTCTGAGTATAAAGAGCCATGTTTTGTAAGAAACAAAAATTAAACTTTTAAAAGAAATTAGGATCAACTACAATCGGCCACGAATGACACCACACTTTCTATCGAATATGATAAATTCGTATGCTTGCAGCGCTAATCATTGAGTTGAACTAAGGTGATTTTCAATTGGTCGCGTTATTCTCGTATCAGCCAATCGTATACATGAATTAAACGTAACTACGTTTTTTTACATATCAATGAAAAGCGCCATAAATTATGTGATAAAAAACTATTAACAGGGTTTATATTTTATTTTACAACATTTTTACAACAACATTTTTGCCTTACAATAGATAATTTATTTATTATAGTAAAAGCAAGTAAATAATTCTATAATATTGGTTACTCAAATATTAAAAACTCTGATACGTGTTGATAAAATTTAGGAGGTATAGTTTTTTTTAATTCTTCCTTACTTAACCATTGGTACTTTTTATCGCTCGCAATGGATCCATCTATATATCGAGCTAAAAAATAAAATACCTTTGCTCCACACTTGTCACTTCCTTTATTATTTTGCTCTAAATATTTATATTTATGGAAACCAATTGGTGCATTTCCATAAAATCTAACCGTCATTTCTGTACCACAAAATTCTTGCAATACTCTTTCTGCTGCCTTTAATATAAAAAATTTTCTCAATACTGTATTTTTATCAAATATATAAGAATTTTACTGACTTTAGATACTGACTTGCCTCATTGTTTCTCCATCTTTTCTAAGACCTTGAGGTGGAATCCAAGAAGCAATATTGTTGACATTTTGTTCTACAAGTAAAACTAATGTTTTGTCTAATTTATACATATGGCTAGTTTTGTCATTAGATTTATCAAATTCTGAAATAAAAAATATATCTTGATGGAGATATTCTTATTTATAGTTTTTATAATAAATTATTAAAGTACATTTTCAATTATAATACACATTTTCAAATATATATAGAAATACATTAGAAATAATATTAAAACAATATCCTATTTATGTACCTGTAATTCTAGATGCAAATTGAAAATTTTTTAATTCTTCTTGACAACTGTCTTCAAACTCTTGCGCTGTTTGCAATGAAACAACGTCAGTATCTGCAATATTTAATTCTAATGGCTGATTCTGTTCAAGTTTCTCCTTTTCAAGTTTAAGCTCATGGTCTGACTTCATACTATTTTCATACTCTATCCTTTTTAATAAATTATAATAATTTGTTTCTATTTCATTCATAGGTTTTGTAACAATCGGATGACGTTCAAGACATACAGCACTTAATAGATCCCACTTTGATTTGGAGGAAGTATTTATTAATCTTTTGCAATGCCATTGAGAAGCAGAAAATGTATTTTTTACTTCTTTTAAAATGCCTGTAAAAATTGATTCAATTACAAATATATTACACTAAAATGGAATATTATTATTATTATAAAATTTTATTTACTTAATGAAACATCAAATTTCAATGAAGCTTTAAAAGCCTGTTTGAACATTTTTTGTTTTTTTAAATATAACCTAAAAGATTATAATTTTTAATTTTATTAAACGTGTCAAAATAAAGTATATGTATTACACTTTTTATAAATTAGATTCTTAATTTAATTTATTTCTTAGTATAATTTTTTATATACTTTCATACACATTAAGCTACGATACGTTTGATCCGAAATCAAATAAATGGAAAAATAAAGCGAAGAGCCAAAGATACGGCCATTAAGTTGACTTCGTAAAAACGATACTAGAGACATTAGAAAGTTTGGTTAAGTTACACTTTTGTTAAATTGTAAGAGGTCTAAATTTACTTCTAAATATAAACTGAATATGTAAAAAATGAAATATATAATATATATAACATCTTTGTTGTTGTAATTATTATTTTTTAACATTGTTCGATTAAACTAATTTTTTTGTATAAAAACGAAATATCGAAGCATGTAAATTAATCATAATGATAATGTTGTCATTGTTTGATATATTGTATTAATTATACATAATATACACAAATTACATTTTTTTTTCTATATTACATTTTGATTTCAGATTTGGTTCTACGTTTGATTATGGATGTTGTACTATTATAACCAAGAAATAAAAAGGAAAAGATATAAAGATTTTGTTTAGTTTACTGTAAATATAAACAAAAAGTGAAATTAATTTTTTTTGTAATCCACTATTCTGAATTACAACATGAGAATCGCAATTGAAGGATGTGCTCATGGGGAATTAGAAATTATATATGATACTATACAGGAGATTGAAAAAGTCAATGGAAAAAAAATAGATTTACTTATATGCTGTGGAGATTTTCAATCAACGAGGAATTTATGTGACTTAAAATGTATGGCAGTACCTAATAAATACAAAGACATGTGCACTTTTTACAAGTAAGTATAAATGACAAAAAATCAAAATCTGTTAACAATATGTAGTATCATTAATATTATTATTAAAGCTATTTTTACTATTCATTTAGTAATTAATTGTATAAATCCCTCATAGATATTACTCCGGAGAAAAGGTTGCTCCATTATTAACTATTTTTATTGGTGGTAATCATGAAGCTTCGAATTATCTTCAAGAATTACCATATGGTGGATGGGTTGCTCCTAATATTTATTATCTTGGCTATGCCAATGTTATAAAAATAGGTGGGATTAGGATTGCTGGAATTTCTGGTATTTATAAGAGTCAAGATTGGATGCAAGGACATCACGAAAAGCCGCCATATACAAAAAGCACAATTCGCAGCGTTTATCATATTAGAAACATAGAAATATTTCGATTGAAACAGGTAATCATAAACATAAATGTATTCACCTTTACACTTATTAACAATTGTAAATCATATATAACATATTATTTATAAGAAATTTCAAATTTTTACTAAATAGATATCTGGTAAAATCGATATTTTTTTATCTCATGATTGGCCAAATGGAGTAACAAAGTATGGAAATGAAGATAAGCTTTTAAAGGGCAAACCATATTTTAAGTATTTATCTTTTGTTATTGCACTTCAATTTAGGTTTAAAAATCTAAAAACAACATATAGTATATAAAATATTATATTGTAGGACTGATATTAAAAACAACACACTTGGCAGTCCAGCAAACATGGAACTTTTGAGATACCACTACCCATCATATTGGTTCTCTGCACATTTACACTGTAAATTTGCGGCACTTATCCCTGAAAAAGATGGTACAAGAGTAACCAAATTTTTAGCATTGGATAAGTGTTTACCAAAAAGAAAGTTTCTTCAAGTTGTAGAAATAAACCATAATCCAAATTTACCATTAACTCTCAGCTATGATTTAGAATGGTTAACAATTCTTTATTTAACAAATCACCTGCTTAGTGTTAAAAATGGAATTCATTACATGCCTGGACAAAATGGCAATAGTAGATGGACATACACACCAACTACTGAAGAAAAGGAGAATGTATTAAAAAAATTTAATTATGATTTAAAAGTGCCAATAAATTTTGTACAAACTGTTAAACCTTATGACCCAGAGTTAATGGATGACCAAAATGAAATACCAAAATTAATAATAAATAATCAAACTACAAAATTTTGTAATACTTTGGGGATAGATGATCCATCAGTATTATTGCAAATTATACTAGATTCGAAGGAAAAAAAGGTAAATGAAACACTAATAGAATCAACATTAGAAAGCACATTGGAATCTAGTGATATCTCTACCACGTACGAGGACGATAGTGCATGCGAGAATAGCACAAAGAATACTATAGATATGGTTGATGAAAACTTTAGTGATGTACTACCAGTAGAAAGAATAGAATCTGATAGTAAGTATTAAATGATAGTGTATAACTATAGTTAATAAAAAGAATTTACCACTTGATTATTACAATTATATACATTATTTCACTTTTATCTTACAGGCAATAATCACATCACACAGGTAGAACCAAATTGTAAAAAGTTTAAAAGAAGAAATTATTCTATATATTCTAATACTCTATAAATGCAAGTGAAATTTTCTTTAAAAAGACAAAAATGCATCACTGTAAAATCTTATAGCCTTCCTATTTCTAATCTCCACACATTATATGTTTCTACAAATTAACTCTTTAAAATATCGTATATATATCATGACAATATGTATAAAACAAAGTGATAGTACCTCGACTAATGAAGATCAATGATCGATTCATAAATGCACGAATTATATATATAATTTCAATTATATCTCCATGATTTACAAATCATTGAAATTACATTACATTATAATATTGCATTGTATATTACACAATCTTTATATATATAGGTTAAATAAATGTATAATATTAAAAAAAAGATTATAGTTTATAATAATTTTAAATATATGTGATTAACTTTTAAAAGAGTCAAGATGCTGATTTATCAAAATATCATGTTACAATGTCGCTTATCAAAATAGGCTGAATTCTCCAGTCGTTTGTTATTCTTCTTATCACTCCAACTGGTCGTTAAACTTCACAAATCGATATTTACTAAAATTATTACTTTAAAATTATTTAAACATCACTACACAATTGCAAGAGAATTCAAAAGCATGACATTAAAATATACATTTATTTTTATCATTAATTGATTATAAACAAATCATACTTACAAAGACATTAATCTAGAAACACTCATTCATGACACTCATCCTTCAATAGTGTAGGTTAAAAAATGCAAAATAATGTCAGAATTTATTAAAGTGAAATTTTTCATTCAATAAACTTATACATACCTGTGCACACTCAGATATTATTATTGATTATTTCATTTTTCTGTGCCTATTGACCATTCTCACAAACGAAACATACAATCTCAGTTCTCATAGAAACTGAATGATCAAATGTAACAATAATTCAAAATTCTATCTCACAGAATGTGTGATTTTTTTATTTACATTAATATTCACGCTCCTCTCCTCCATTTTTCACCATTACTAAACTTAGTCATTTCTCGACCACTTACGCCACATGTACCAATACCTACTCTTCCATTTACATTCTCTGGTGTTGCAAATATACTTTTCTTTATTACACCTTTCTTTGACGACTAATAACAAATGAAATATTAATTACACAATTTGTTTGTACATCTATAAAAAGAAATATTATTTTTTTCCATCACTTACCTTATTCGTAAAAGCTAACCACTTATTTTTTTCCATTTCACGCTCTTCTTCAAGTTCCTTGAATCGTTGTAGCTTTCTTTGTTTTTTTTTCTTAAGATATTCTCTTTGCTTATTTGGATCAGCTCCTGCAATAGCAGCTGCTTGCATTTTTCTGTAAGGTAATAAATTCATCATTGAATGCAATACAACCGTAGTATTATACACAATAATACACAATAAAATTTTTAAATTTGCAAATTTAGTATTATAATATCTTAATGCATAGTCATCGCAATGAAGCACTATGCATTCTCTTATTAATTTACTTGCATGAACAAAGTTCATAATACAAAAAATAAAAAGTACATATAAAAATCTGAAAAAATTTTATTATAAAAAAATAAAAAGTACACGTAATAATAGATATGTAGTTCCATGTTTGCAACTGCTGTTCCTAATACATCTGTAACAATACTTATACTTTATTAGGAATCATAATAAAATAAAGAAAAAATTTGTTGTAGAAATAGTCTATCGTATCCCGTTACCTTTTCCTGGAATCCACAGAAGTACACAGACAGCGGGACACCAAGGGATCAAATGAACAATAATTGGATTTCAGATGGAAGCACACCATACAGTAGAGTTATTATCGTGGCCAATTGGGAATTCAAGTACGAAGAGAAAAATGATGGATTAGTAACAGCTTTATAATTTAATAATTATCCCTTCATGTTCCACAAATATTGAACAGTGCTTATTAATATAAACTGAAATTTGATAATAAAACTTCTTTCTATATAACTTACTTTGATTTCTGATCTGCCCAATCCGATGCTGGCCTCTTAGCTATTGACTTGAGTTGACTGAGCATCGTAACATCAGTATTTTTGTACTCATTGAAAGTTATGTTCACGACTCCATCTTCACTTATTGCATCTATCGTTGCTTCATAATATCTACAAATAAAATAAAGATATTCAATGAAATAATTTATAAATAATACATATTACAATTCATACACACTTGGTCGTTCAAAACTCACTTGCCATCCTCGCTCCATGGAGCCATACATTGATCGCCCACTTTCCATTTATTGGCTAACACTGCAAGCAAAATAGGATCTTTAGCATCCATGCCATTGGCTTGCCTTTTTTCCTGTTGTTGTGATTTAATTAAATCATGTGTCAGCTCTATTACTTCTTCGAGATCGATTTTTAATTTTAAAAGTTCCTCATTGGTTGGGTCTGTCGTAAGAGCTGCTTCTACCTATAATATAAAAAAATAAAACGTAATCTTTGTTCAGCAATTTCATAAAACGATGAAGAACACATCAAAGGCAAGATGTTGATAACATAATGTCAATACGATGTTAAGGAAAAATTCGAAAGGTTATTACCTGTTGAAGTTGCAATTTATAATTCTGTAAATCGTCCATAGTATGGCCGAATTAAATAATAAATTATCGAATAAAAAATAACAATTTTTCTTGTATTTCTAGAGTCAGTACTTATTACGAACTGTTAAAACATAAATTACGGTACACTACAATGGTCGTGAACGACTAACATAGAGCTCGTAAGGTGGCGTATTCGTCGTTCAAAATGATGCTCACTCATATCAATAAGAATATAAACACAATCGAAACATAGATTCTTTTTATTTATGCATAAACTATTTTCGAAAAAATATCGTTTTTTAAAGGAAAATAAAGGTTTTTCAAAAATTTGAAAAAACAGGGCGTTAGATTAAATCATCGTTCTTAAAATGAGATTTTGTTCATCAAAATCGATCAAGAATTACGCCTGTTCTCATTGTTGGCGTAAACCATTATAAAACTAAGAGTAATGAACAGCCTTAAATATTCTGTTTAATCTTTTTTGTTTTAATTTATGCAAAATACACAATCAATTTGTATCCCATTTTGGCAGATACCTTCAATAATAAATCTCTTCTTATTACGAGCATAGATAAAAAATATATTTGTATTTGCAAATACTCCCTCGACAAGATAGATACAAGTGATCTTATTTAAAAAAGAAAAGCAAAAGAAAATATAAAAATTTATTCGCAAAGATTTTAATCATTTAAGTATTAGATATAGTACGTATTAATACTTCTCACATTTTTTTCGTTGAATAAAAACTTTTAATCAATTTTTATGTTACGGCCTAGTGACCTTTTTATTTTGTTTTCTAACATTTTCCCGCGTATTTTCAAGGTTAATTAGTTTACATCGTGCATACCTGTGTGAGTAAAACATATAGTAGATCGCATGGACGATGTATTGTCGTATATATACACTGCAGCAGTTTTTCTTTGAAAGTAATGAAAGCTGTAATTAATAAGCATATGACAGTAATAATAGTTTATCAGGTGATCTGTAATTAAAAGCATAAAAGGAATACAATTTGGAGACATATCCAGTAAAGACATTTCATAAGTTCATTTCTGAAATACCATTTCGATATCAGAACTTTTAACTTAAACTTCTGATTCATTTATCATTTTTTGATTTATAGAACATGTATGAATATAATTCAGAAAGTCAGATAAGACCAGAGGTGCAACAATGGTTTGCCTTAGTTGACAAAGATGGAAGTGGTAGAATTACAGCAACTGAGTTACAAGCTGCTTTAGCAAACGGAAAAGGTGGAACATTTTCAGAATCAGCTTGCAAATTGATGATTAGTGAGTAAATATATAGTATATATCTAAAGTACATTAGGATAATTGACATGGTAATTATTTATAATTTTTTATTTCTATGTTTAGATATGTTTGGTCATAAACAAAATGGTACTATAGATGTAGTAGAATTTCAAGATGTGTTTAAATATATAAATTCTTGGATTGACTTTTTACGTAGTATTGATCTTGACAATTCTGGAAGTATACAGGAAAATGAATTAAATGAAGTATTAATAAAAATGGGTTATAAAGTTAGTCCTAAATTTGTACAATTTCTTATGCAAAAATGTGATCCTGGTAATTGTCAAAGTATGAGTGTCGATCAATTTATTGTTTTTTGTATTCAATTAGACAAATTTACAGGTAAAAAAATTTATGTATCACCTATTGATAAAAACATAAATTTATATATTTTTTTAAGTTTTCTATTATATTATTAAATTAAAATTTATATTAATTATTATTTTAGTTATAAAATCATTGTTTTATCATTAAGTTATCATTATCTTACAGGTGCATTCAAAGCTAGAGATACAGATAGAAAAGGAAGTATTTCTATTGAATTTGAAGATTTCTTGACAATAGCGCTTGATTGTAGCTTTTACTAAATATATTATTAATTATAATTAACACAAATTGTTAATTGGCTATTATATGCAAAAAATAATGCTTTATATTGACTGTGTCCATGATTAAATTAAAATTGTTATTAAAATATTAAAAATTTAGAAAAATATCACAATTAAAAAAATACTATCTATATAGTAAAAAATATTATAATAACGATTTAGACAATTTTATATTTTAATAATTACATAAGCTATATCCATGTGCAAACACGAATATACTTATCGGTCAACAATGTGTTAAATTAATTTTAAGCCTAATTGTAAACATAATTTTTCTTTTTAATAATTTATGTTACTTACTCTATATTAAGGTCTATATTATTTAAATTCATGTTTTCTCTATGAAAAAATGTAATAAAAAATATCTATAATATTAATTTTAAATTCATATTCTACGATCAGCATCTAGATTCATATTGTTTTCTAACAGTGCCATCTATAAAAGATATTTTTAAATTTATATTTTATTTTAAGATGTACCATCTTAAGTGCTTTACATTTTGACTAAATTTTTAAGAAGATTTTTACAAGTACATAGTATTAGTAATTTAGTTTGTAATAAGTGTGTAATATCAATATTTTATTTAAAATTTGATTAAATGTGGTGTCGAAATGATCCCTGATCGTGCGTCAAATTACGATTTTATCGATATTTTAAGCAATGGAATCTTCACGCGAAATAATTTTTATACATAAATCATTGTTTAATTTATGCATATTATATATAATAACTGAAACATGTACCTTTCTGAATTAATTTTCAAAATAGTACCTCAAATGACAATATAAAATTTTATATATAAAATAGAAATATTCATCTGCATAAAATGGAGATTGATATCACATGACAATTTAATCATTTATATATGATAAATTTATGTAATTAAGCTTTAATATTATATTCAGTAAATAAGTGTAATATAAGATTCTCTGTTTAGGTATTCTGAAGATCCAATTAAATATGAATCAGATCCACAAAATCATGTATCCATGTCAATATGGACAAAACAAGCTCGAAAAAGAATACAGGAATATGCTAGACTCTGGAGGGCTAGACATATCTTAGATGCTATTTCTTTTATAAATGAATTATTTGTTGATAGTTCAGAAGTTGAAATATTGAGTCTTGTTAATGTAATCGCAAGAAGGTTAAAATTTTTAGGTGTACCAGATTCTTCAGAAAACAAGCAATGTGGTAACCTCTTTTTACTTCACATCTATTTAAAAAATAAAAAATAAGAAAAAAATGGAAAATGTTTTAGATAATTTTTTTTTTTTTTTTTAGATGTTTCTAATAATGACAAAAAATTATTTCTATTAAATCAAGGACACAGTGGTATTTATCATTGTTGCACATTTTGTTCAAGTGGTGGAAAAAAAGATGTTGTTTGTGCCTGTGGGGGAAGAATGCCAGGTAAAAATCCTTGTATATATTTATTTATTTTTTTTTTTTAAATTCGTACTGTGCGAATAATTATGATAAATGATTTAATGAAAGGTGGGTATCGTGGATGTGGACATGGACATGTTGGTCACCCTGGTTCGAATCATTGGTCCTGTTGTGGATCGCTCTTACGCAATGGACGTTGTTTAATAACTCGACGATATAAATACCAGTTTTTACTTTAATACTTACCGTGTGTCCTGTCTATGTCTGTCTGAAAATATTAGCTGCAAATACTTATAGTAGATAATATTATTACATAAATTACTATATATGTTTTATGTAAATGTACAAATAAATATTATTTTCATTGTAAGTCCACATTTTTACATATATATATAGTTGGTATTCATAACAATTGATTATTATTAAAAATATAGTTACTATATAACTGTACCTCAAATGACAGTCTTATAATTAATGATGATAGATCATATATCTTATCATCACATTGTTTAAGTCACATGACAATTTATCATATATTTTGATTGTGCGTATAAATATCAAATATTTATTCATGACATAAGGAATGTATGATTATTTAACATACCATTGATCAATGAAATGTTCTTGCTCGTTATAAATGTCATTTGAAAATATATCTTCGTTGTAACGTATAAGTAGAGAATTTAAAAGAATTTTTGCTTTTTCAAGCATTGCTGTTATATATGCAGCAGCTCTCCTTCCAGCCCCAATAGCATTTTCACTAGCATGACCTCTATGTTCTATACTCCACATACATTCTTTACAACATATCTATAAATATAATATTATATTAATATTTAGAGTATTCAATGATATTTCTGATTTAATAAAAATATATTTTTTTTATATGTGATAAAATATTATATAAAACCTGCTGGCATGCATTGCAATAGTATCTCAATGCATTTGAAGGATGGATTTGACAAAGTATAGTACGACGTATTCTGGTTGCTTCCCAGAGAGGTTTTACTACATGTTTGCCTTGTTTCACTTCCACACTTGTTTTTTCTTCATGCTCATTACCACAATCAGAACAAAAGTTGCGCAAACATACACAACATTGTACAATTGCCTTTAATTATCATAAAAAAGAATTAGTTTTACATATTAAATATCTACATATATCATTACCAGTAGGAAGTATATTTACTATTACTTCATCCGAACAAGTATCGCAAAGTATTCTATGAGCCAATTTACGACGCATAGCATCCATAACGAGCTTATGTTGTAGCGGATAATGCGGAGGTGGAATTATAAAACATGTATTTGATAGACAAAAATGACATAAAGGACATCTTTCATAAATATTACATGCTGAATTAATGTTATCATTATTTTTCATCTTACTTGTATCAATATTATTAGCTGTAAAATAAATTATAAAGTATAATTGGATTATGCAAATTATCATTTGTTTTGTTAGATTATATATAATGAGATTATGAGAAGTGAATTCATCTTACTTTTTCCAATCAAGTCAAAGACACAAGGAGAACACATGGCATGTAAGCAAGGAAGAAGTCTAGGTTCTTGCATTTTTTTACCACATCTTGAACATAAGAAATCTTTATTTTCATGAATATTTCGAATTATTTTCATTTTATCTTCTTTACATTCATCACTTAAATTTCCGTTATCCGACAATGTATAGGATAGTAAATTTATTTTTTGTTCCATACTCCACCTTAATCCATTTCTTAAAATATAGTCATTGTTAATTTTATAACACTTAGTGTTCATATTTTTATTTATTTATAGCCACAGTAAATAAGACAGATTATGTACCCATTTATATTTCATAGATTAACAATATATACTTTAAATTTATATTATTACCTTGTATTAACATTTACGTATTTCGGTTCAATTGTAACAATAGATTGATTATTTCTATTTTTTTTCTTCCTGTTAAAAGAAATGACGTTCCCATTATTATTATTATATTTATTATTTTCGCTTTCGTTTTCAATTGTTTTTGCATGACCGAAGCAACTATTTTCAAATTGATTCTTAACTGAACAATTCACGAATTCCATTGATTTAAGTAACTATTTAATCAATAGAATTTATTAATTTTTTATCACATTGTTGTTTAATAATGAACTCATGGTAAATCTGATACTTTACTTTACGGTAGTAGGAATGTCTTGCAGACTACTTCCCAACTTCAGCAGAACGTATCTGGTTAAAAATAACATTTAAGTAGACCGCGGTATTTCGCGAGCGATAGAAAACGGCGGCTGCTATGTATAGATATTTATATTCTATAAAATAAATGTAGGAAACATTTCTTTTTTTTTTATCACATAATAAACATATATTAAAAAGTATTCGTGTGTGTGCATATATACATATATACACGCACTACAAAAATAATAATACTATAAAAAAAGAAATAAATCACTGCTAATCTAAACTGACTTGTTTACCCGATATAAAACTGGCATCAATAAAATTTTTTTGCCACGCACTGTGAATAATAAATTTTATTCAATATTCATATACGTGTAAAAATAAAATCGACGATGTAAATATCGAAGAGTAAATAGTACATACAAATGGTTTATAGATTAGAGTTACAGATTAAAAGTAAATACTATATATAAATATTAATTTAAATATATTTTATCAAGGCCGTTATTGTGTAATTTATAGAAACTTTCAGTGTTTTGACCATTCTGTAACATTAACTATATCTGTAAATAATTGGTAATATCTACCAACAAATATATAATAAGTTTTTTTTTTTTTTTTTTTAAAGCGTAACGAATATATGAATACTGCATTAATTCATAATGAAATAAATAATTGAAGTGCAATGAAGAGATATCATTATACTTTTATATTCAAAGATTATCTACTTTGTTCGGTCCTTTTTACAAGTTTCGGATTTAAGTTTCGTCATTTTCTTATCATTGTAAGGTACTTAGTGTAGATTACAGCCCCATAACTGACTAGTACTTTATGTTTGGCCAAATTTACACACATGTGCGTTAATTATATCAACATGATTTTGTGAATGTAACACTGGAACATAAGAATATACAATGTCGGGATACATTATCTTACACGTAAAAGAGTCATCTAAATTTTAATTAATTACCTTAAATATTTTTTTTTGTTTTTACTTTCACAAACCATTACGAGCTTTACCATTTCTCATGTGACTATTATTTCTTGTCTTACAATGTTCAAACAAGACATCATAAGAATCAGCATCTGAATCTGATAATACCATCTTAGTGTGTGGAACTGCCAAATAAATTTTAAATTATTAAAAGGATTGATTTTTTATCAATATATAAAGTTAATATTAATATTACCATCGTCTTCGGGTTCTGGTTGAAGAAGAGAATAACGAGCTGGCTTTTTCTTCGGACGCAATATTCTTCTCTTACTAGTACATATTCTCTGACATAAACAAATAAGTCCCCAAATAAGTCCAACCCAACAAACAACCAAGGATAATAGTGCTATTAACACATACAAAATACTCCAGTCTAAAAGATACAATCACAGAATTATTTACGTTTCAAATATTTATAACTGGTGAATTAAATTGTATCAATTCATAAGAGACATTGACATACCACAGTTAGATTCTCCATTACCAAAATATTTTTGTATTAAATTCTGCATCCAAAATGCTTCACACATACACTGTCGTGTTCCCTGATTACACACTCCATGACCTTATCCAAAAAATATTTCTATTATCTTCCTGATTATACTAGTATTATTATGGCTATATATATTCATATCCATAGTAACGTGGAAAATATTTCTGTTACCTGAACAATTATTTTGACACAATGCAGTATCTATATTTGCTACTGATAGTTGTAATAAACCAGAATCTTGTTCAAGTTTTTGTTTTAATCTCTTAACCACATCTGGACCAGACATCGTTTCTTTGCCACCTTTTTTTTCCACATAAAATATTAATACCGCTTTTCCTGTACGTGGTTCAGCTCTTAAGTTCCGTACGATAATAGATGCTTCGTCGCGCAATAGCATTTGTAATTTTACAACCAGAGAATTTTTTTGAGATTCTGTTAATACATTAGCACCTATATTTAATGTCAATTCTACCAAATGAAGCAATTGAGGGTCTGTAAATTCATTGATATGTTAATTAGTAGGCTTATACATTTTTTCTTAATACTGTTTTAATTCAGTTATTCACCTGATTTTACAATTACTGATACGGTATCTTCGTTGCTTAATCCTTGTTCATCTGTTACTTTAAGTTTGAAAAGATATCTGCCAGGCACGATATCAGTTAACTATCACAGATGAAAGAATTATTATTTATGTGCAATATTAGTTTACATCGTTATTCTATTATAACAATAAAAATTATTACCATTAATATTGGTGATTTATCCGTTCCTTCGATTATAGTGCCCACTGCGAGACTAGATGGTTCTCTCGTCCATAACCACTGTCCGATACGTAAATCGTCGGAAGATTGTGAACCATTAAGGATTAAGGCAACGATAGGAGCTATTATAATTTGGTCACCACCAGCATTTGCTTTAGGTGCTGCATTTTTATCTTTGAAGAAACAAACCATTGTAGAGTAATATTATTTTAATATAAATTAATTGTAGAATCTAGAATGCAATAGGAAATAGAATACATACTCTGTGTCACTTTGACACCGACTGTGTCAGAATCTTTATTTCCATTATCATCGATCACTGTTAGTTTGAATAGATAATCTCCCTTAGTTAACTTTGTTACATTTGTAATAGATTCATTTACTGCAGAAAAATCAACTATACTGGGACCACTGTATGAGTAATATAGTTATAGGAAACATTAGCAAAGACATAGAATACAAGATATATTTATAATATATAATATAATAATTATACCTCATTTGTTTCCAGTGATATGAAACTATTTTTATATCATCTTTGCTTTTTCTACCATCTAATACTGTTCGTGTCTCTGGCAATGCAATAGTTATATCCTCTCCAGCATTAGCTACAAGGCAATAATTATAAAAATTATTATTACATGAAATAGTTTAATATTATATTGTTAACTAACCTTTCGGTGGTTTATTTGTTGGAGGCTTTACAAAAACATGAATTTCAGCTGAAGAAGCCTGGCCAGAATCATCTGTTACTTTAAGAACGAAAGTATACATTCCTTCTACCAAATTTGATAGATGTAAATAAGGAGTTCTTGTAAATTGCATGTCTACAGCTTTGTTTTGATCAGAAGGACTTTTTGTCCATTCCCAGCTTGCTATTCCTCTATCATCTGTGCTTAAGTTTCCATTAAGTATCAATGTATTTTGAGGTAAATAAATTATAACATCTTGTCCTGCATTCGCACTTGGTGGATAATCGATTACTTTTAAAACTGTTATATTAGCTTTTGTAGAATTTGTGACATGATCAGAGTCTTCAACTGTTAGCTTAAAGGTATAATTTCCAGCAATGAGATTATCCAGTTGTAAGGTAGGAGTATCAACTAAATTAGGCTGATATCCAATAGGACCTTGTTGCAGTTCCCAATGATAAGAAATTATGTGATCATCATCTTTACTCGTTGATCCATCTAATACAGCTCCCGTATTGGGCAATTTTACAACTTGTGAAGCAGGTGAAATTATAGCAATTGGTGCTTGATTTATTCTTTTAGCTAGTTTGTAAAAGTTAAAAATGAGAAATATTTCAATATGAGAAATTTTGTAGTTTTAAAAAATATATAAATAATAGAATAACTTACGTGGTAAAACACTGACATTTGCATAGGCTTCTCCATAAGCATTTGGACTACTTACAGCTACTTTAAATCTATATAAGCCTTCTGATAAATTACTCAACTTAACAGTTATACGATTTTGATCAGTCATTGTTCCTGTATGACCTTCTGGTTGACTAAGTAAACTCCAAGCATAATTATAATGTTCATTGCCTTGTTCAGCAGGTATTGTGTATGCTGATAATGTTACTTCATTCTCTGGCAAGCGTACTTCTTTAGAAACTGCAGATACCAACAACTGTTTCAAGGTAGGCTTCACAGATGTAGTTGTACCTTTTAAAATTTGACCACTTATTTGAGGAGTAACACCAAGTTCTGCAGATTCTATATCATCTAACACCACACAAGTACCTGCAATTCAAACATTGTAACTGTAGAATAATTCTTAAAAGTAATCAAACATATATTTATGTACAGAAAAAATTAAATGCTATATATACCAGCGATATTCCTTTTGAATCCAAAACTGCACTGACAAATACCTATGTCATCTTTTTCCTCGTGTCTAATACATACTTCGTTAGGTGCACACTCTGATGGATCTATGCAACTAACACTATAAGTCTCAAATACAACATGGGTATCGTCAATGTTGTCCATTAATAAAGGTCTATACGAATTTTACAAATATTTCAATAGTTTGAAAAAGAATTTCTTACAGAATAATTATCTAAAATATTTACCCAGTTTCATCATTTACTTGAGTTAATAGTTCACTCCACATTTCATTATCTTTTATTGGTTTGACTAAAACCATACTAGGTGCGTTTTCATTTGGTAACTCAGGTCTATACAACGGCATGCACATTTTGGAATTATCACATTTCACATGATAACACGTGTTATTATGCATCAGAGCTACGTTACATCGTAATTTATTGCAACAACTAGCAACGCAATGTTTCATACTTGTTACATGAGACCATGGTGTGAAAAAACTTTGAGAAAGATTTCCACGAGGCAAATATTTTGTAAATACATGAGGATATAAGCTAGGGCATATTATTTGCCATTTTCTATCCCAATTTCTATCCCAAGAATAATCTCCAATGCAAGTTCCAAATAAGAATAAATATAATCCAAGGTAATAAATATTAAACATTTTTAGCTACATTAACGAAAAAAAAAAGAGAATCAAAATTGGTTATTGACTTTGATTAATTTTAATTAATTTTGATAACAATGAAAATCAATATATTTTTGTTATTTTACCTTATTATTCTTTTCTGCAGAATGATAAATATTTCACTGTAAAATAAAGTTCTCTCTTAGGTGTTTTTATATATCATACATATCATTTATACATAAACTGCATTTACAAACTGTCGACGTTTCGTGCCCGTGTCGTTATTTTAGAATAATTCGCAGCTGTATATGGTGAAGCTTATCATAAATTAGTAGCATGTTATTATCACGACCAACAGCTAATCAACTATAGGGGTAATTATCATACTTCCTGGTAAGTCGGAGAAAGGAAACTTAATAATAACTGATAAAATACTGCATTATTAAACTATTTACAACATTGAGTCCAACTTCGTCGATTAATAATTTGGATTTTGTTGACTTACATAGAAATCAAAAGCTTTGTCCAAGAGATAACACTATTTAATTTCGTTTATACTCTCTATGACACCTGCACCACTTGCATACACCATTGCGCATGAATTTCTGATTAAATGTAGATGTCGACACTGATGAACAACAACCAAACTGATAATAATAAATCCGAAAATGTATAACCTAACGAAATTAAAACGGGAAAAAATGCACATACATTTTAAATAAATAAATATATGTCACAAATAAAATAAATAAATGTCATGACGCAGATAGAGAAAGTATACAGCATGATTTTGTATAAATAACCTATTATGAGCAACAAAAAAAGAATAGCAGTTTACGCTTAACCAAAAATAAAAGGTTTGAATCTTTCAAGTTTTACCGCCATAACGTGGCATTGCATATGGCGACATTAATAATATTCAACGCTATAGAATTATAATGATTTTATTATATTATATAACTTCATAAAAAATTTCTATCATATAAAAACTCAAGTATCATTTATTTGTCAAAGGATTAGAAAAGAAAAAAGAAGGAAAAAAAAAGAAAAAAAAAAAAAGAAAGAAACATGTAGCGCTACCAGTGAATTATGTATGAAACTGTCTAGCAGCCTGATACATTCAAACTTGGGAAATGCGAAACAATGCGAAGTGTGGTATGGGCGAACGGCGGCGGCCGTCGTGGGTGGTCCAAGTGGTTCTGAGAGCAAGCTTGTCTCGTGTGTGGTCCAAGCCGTTCGTACACTGGACGCGACTATCGCTCTGCCGCCAGAAGATGCGAGACACTTTGTCCGTACAAAAGGGAGGCCTTTCTCCGTGGCTAATCGAGATTAGCTGAAGAAAATATTTCTATCTCTATGCGTGAGGTATAATTTTTTTTCATTATTTACATCCTCTCAACAAAAAATCTTTTCATTGTTTACGTTTAGCCACGTGACTCTGACTACTTTTTAAATAAAATACGCGCGCTTTGTTCCATCTCTTTTTTCTTCTTTTTTTTTTCTTTTTTATTAATTTTGTAATTTAGTTTATCCCTTTCAGTGTCTCAACATTGTAGTTTTTTGATATTATTATTTTAGATTATGATCTTGTTAATATGCTGCTTGCTTATACTTCATGGAGTCAAGTCAGAATTGGAACATACTTTTACTGGTAATACTAATAATGAAAATAAAACATGGAAGGATTTGGATTTGAGCCACAGACACAGAATCAAGGATTCCAATTATCTGCTGGACAGATATCCTTTGGGAGAACTACCTACTGATTCTGAGAACTGCCGTAGACCTGCAAAGTGCATACCTTTACAGAAAAACACTTGTATGGGTACCAAATTACCTTATACATCTACCACATTAGATCTTGTATCTGAATATACAACACAGAAAATAATTGAGGTATGTGTAATGATTTAAATTTAAGAATTTTATATATAATATATATAAGAATAGGTTTAGAGTTTTGAAGTAACAGAGTTTTTACAATTGTAAACTTATCTTCTATTTAATATTCAAAATATACAATTTTATTTTATTTTATTTTAAGGAAAAGTTATATTTACTACAAGCATTAAGACATATACCAAAGTGTTGGGCAGTTGTACAACCATTTTTATGCTCAATATTTATGCCAAAATGCATAAATGATACGGTTGATTTACCTTCTCAAGAAATGTGTAAGATGGTATCAGGACCTTGTAGAATAGTATTTAATCATACTATTTGGCCAAATTTTGTTAAATGCGAGAATACAAAACTTTTTCCAAGATTATGTAAAAATGACATAAGAGAACTGAAATTCAATACATCAGGTAAATGTTTAAAACCACTGATCCCTACTGATAATGCACTTGCAATTTTTGAGGGTGTAGACGGATGTGGTACACAGTGCAATGATCCATTTTTTACATTGGATGAGCAAAAACAAATCCATTCTTTCATTGCTTGGGCTGCTGGTATTTGTTGTACGTTTAACTTTTTTACTGTGGTAAGTACCATGTACCAAGGGTGTAAAACGGTAATACTATACCTTTCAGAAAGTTTAACATTCTATTTTCACGTATTTCAGGTTACATTTTTAATAGACTGGAGAAGTGCAAATAAATATCCTGCATTAGTTATATTTTACATAAATTGTTGTTTTATGGTATCATGTATAGGATGGCTAGTACAATTTACTCCTGGAAGTAGAGATGTGATCGTATGCCGTAAAGATGGGACATTGAGAATGAGCGAACCAAGGTTGGTTTTTTATAAAAGACAAATTTATGTGATAAAATTTATAGACTATATGTATATTGTGATTTTCAGCGGAGAAAACTTATCTTGCGTTGTTGTCTTTGTACTTGTTTATTATTCGCTCATGGCTGCAATGGTGTGGTTTGTAATTTTAACATATGCTTGGCATATGAGTTTTCAAGCTCTTGGTAAAATTCAAGATAGGATCGATAAAAAGGGTGCTTATTTCCATCTGATCGCTTGGTGCTTACCGCTTGTTTTAACGGTAACGATTATGGCATTGGGAGAAATAGATGGTAATAGCGTTACTGGTATCTGTTTCGTGGGTTATACGAATCATGCAGTGAGAGCTTGGTTCCTACTTGGACCCGTGTTAATCGTATTACTTGTTGGAGGATATTTTTTATCGAGAGGTAAGATTTACTTTCGGGATATATACGTACGTTTTCATTATATTCTGTGCTATAAAAACAATGTACTTTTATCGTCCATGCTTCTAATGTTCTTACGTGTAAGTATTAATTGTAACAACGATGAGAAAATGTCGAAATAATATTTTATAAGAAAATGAATACTCATTGCTTCGTTAATCGTAGGATTGATCACGCTGATTCGCTTAAAAATCAGTAGCCAGGAAATTATATCAGAAAGAGCAAGTTCTAAAATAAGAGAAACCATCGTTAGAATGGGCCTGTTTTCCATTTTTACATTTGCAGCAGTTGTAGTGACCTGCTATTGTCACATTCATGAATTTCAGCATTCTTGGCAATGGCGACAAAGTTTTCGCGATTATATGATGTAAGAAAATAATTTCTACGAAAAAAGTTTTAAGCAGCTTATCATTTCTTGTTTTTGTAATTTCGAATAAACTTTTTCTTAATTATTAAAGATGTTCGATAACAACAAAGTATGCAGAAATATCTGAATGTAAAATGGAAGCAAGACCAAGTGCTGCCAAGTTGCAGTTGCATTTACTTTCACCATTTTTTGCTGGTATACTTATGTCATCGTGGGTTTGGACAGGATCTACGGTGGATACATGGACTAGATTTCTCCGACGGTATGTTATTATGTAATTCTTGTCAATGTTGATACGATCGGATGATATAAGTCTATAAATTTTTTTTTAGGACGTTTAATTGCGAGTCGGAAGAACCGATAAGATTGAAGAAACACAAAGTTATAGCGCAAGCTTTCGCAAAACGCAAGACTTTCAACAATGCTGGTCGTTTATCAATTAGTTTTCATAATACTCACGAAGATCCGGTAGGATTGAATTTTGATCTCAATTCGGTAGCTTCGCAAGACTTTAGTTCGACTTGGGCTGCTGCTTTACCAAAACTAGTAACAAGGAGAGGTGCGCTTGTAGGTGGAACAACGGGTTCGGTATCTAGCAACAGAAGAAATTCTGTTGATTCTGAAATAAGTTTTAGCGTGAGACGTGTCTCTGTGGAATCTAGAAGAAATTCATTGGATTCTCAGATATCCGTTCAGATTGCTGAATTGAAAACAACGAGGAAAGTAGCAGGAAGTGCTCGTGGACGTCGTGGAAAGCGTAGAAGAGATTTTGCAAAGTCAAGATCTGGAAAAGTTGGTCCACTTTTTCGACGAGGTAGTACTACGTCCCAAGAGAGTCAGTTGGGCGCACAAATACTTTCAGCGTTGACCATTGGTGGTACATCCAAAATACCGCCTATTCAAGTGCCTAATATGAAGAGACGATCGGCCAGTGCTGGATTAGATGAGAGAGTTTTAAACTCTAAAATGCTCGAAGGGAAAGGCCCGGGTATGCTTCTACCATTTTTATTTCCAGATCAGAGCGGCAGCGATGAAAATTTAAGTAGCGAAGAGAAAAGACATCGAGATATGAGAGACAAAGATATTGATATAGAAGCGGGCAATGTCGAGAAAGAAGATCAAGACACCGACAGCGACGATAGTCAGCCCGATGAAGAAACGAAGATATTAGAACCGGAAGAACCATTAGAAAATAGTAAAAGTAAAGCGAGCAACAAAAGTGCCAAGAGTTATTGTCACGAAAGTGATATCAGAAGTAGGGAAGGTCGTAAAAGCAAATATTTGTTACAAGACGAGGCTATTCTGAAACATTTACTGCAAGAATCTAGCGAGACGAAATTGAAATGCGAAACAGAGAAAAAAGACGCGTACAAAAAGGCTGGTATGGGTGATCTAGCATCTAGCTTAACATCTTGCTGTCCCGAATTAACGCGGTTAATGCAATCGGATGGACAGACTAACGCGAGAGAAATAGCAACGCAAACTTCCTTGCCTCTCGATATCTTGGAAATGGAGGAACTGAAACAAAGTATCGACGAGATCATTAATAGCAGACATTGTAGTTCTAAAGGAACGCAAATGTCACCTTAATTAAATAAAAAATTAAAATACTACGAGGTAAGACTGAACATTAATACTGATAAATATCGTATATCATTGAAAAAGAGATATTAAAAGAAACGCTAACGTCCGAAGAACAATATTCGATTAATATGTTCGACCTAACAATAGTGTGGCTATTAAAGTGTTGATATTATGTATATGTTTTTGATAGCTAAGGATATACTATTCTCTTAAGTAGTACGTCGAAACTTTTTTAATCAATGCGAATGACTTGTAACGTGATCCGGATACACGATGATATTTATATATATCTATATTTTTATATATTTTATTTTTATTAAAATAGTCATAAATTTTTTCCGACGAATAATTTAATGCATTTATAATATCGGATTTGCAAGTGTATCATGCGTTAAGAAATATAAAGTAACTTTCTTTTTTCATAGAAGATCAAATTATTTCGATATATCTACATATCATTTTATATGAACACATCGAAAGAAAATTTTCTTGTGCGAGGATGTTTATACATAACAAGTTTATGTATAAAATATCTTATATTTCAGTAGGTGTAAACAATATAAACGATGACTCACACATAATCATTAAAAGAATTGTTTTAAATCAAATTAGTATAGAGTATAAAGTGTAAATGAGTTGGATTTGTCAATGAAATCGTGTTAAGCTCATCCTTGACAATATAATGCCGGGCTCTCTAAAGCCCATTGACAATGTTTTTCTCCCTTTTTCATTGTCTATCATTTGTTCGTCTATGCGAGACCAGGTTCCTCTTGTTCAGGCTCAATGGACATTATGCTTTCAAATCTGGGTTGTTATTCTCTGCTAGGTATTTTTTACCTATACCCGAATCAAATAATATATATATATATATGTACGTATATCTTGACTTTATTTTTTGCTAGAGAACAAGATTTATATACAAGATTTGTAACGAATTAGAGTGTATAATATATATAGATATATATTTATCTTGGTTGATATATACCTTTAGTGTGTTTACCTACGTGCACACCATATTAATTTGATTGCTTTTATTGTTATATCATTCTCCCGTTATAAAAAGTACAAAAATAATGATTGTGACGAGTCCAATAAGAGCGCATTTTCCGAATTTTATTTACAATCGGTCACTGTGATCCAGGCACTCTTACTTAACACGTGAAATTAGTTTTCCCTTAGGGTAAACAAAAAAAAAACACACATTTATCCTAAAGCTATGGTGAGAAAAACTCACCTAACATGCTTCGAGCGTCAGTCAGCCTCCTGAGCAAAGTTAACGCAACAACAAAAAAGGCTGGATTATCGATTCAGCATTACTAAAAATCTGCCCATGTGCATGCATATTTTGAGGGTTGCGGGGTCGGGGAGGCTTCCGTCTGCTTGACTCTGTTTACTTTGTTTTTGTTTTGTTTTGCATTTTTTTTTTTTTTTTTTTTTTTTTTTTTAAGAAGAAAAAAACGTGCATGTTTCAACGAGTGAACGGTAAAAGAGAATTTATTCACCACCACCGATGGGAGGCAGAACATGATTCGAAGTCACTTGCCAGTGACAAGTTGGCGAGACTACTTGGAATGAGATTTGTGTTGTTTAGTTTGTTCGTTACCCCAAACGAGGTTGTTCAGCATTTCTCCAGCAAAATAGAGTATCAATACGAATGCCAATAAAACGACAAAGAATACTATTCGCAGAGGTGGCGTCAGTACTTCCATCACTGGATACACCCAAATGCCGCTCATGAAATAGATTACGTGCATCCTGTTCGTAAGAAACAATTACTTTATTATATGTAGATTTATAAAAAAATAAATAAATAAATAAATAAACCCGGAAGACTGGCGAACGTTCGTCTCATAGATGAAATCAACTCACCAGATTAAATAAGTAAGCGTAAATGCTAGGAGGCCAGCAAGACCACGCGATCGTTTAGGATATTTTCGCGGTGCTAGTAGCATCTCGATAACAGCCGACACCATAATCATCGTATGCATCAGATGATTCAACCACCATGGGAAATATGGGTCCAATGCCTTTGGTAAGACCAATTCACGGTCGACGCACATTATCGACCAGAACGTTATCCCAACGAACTGTAACGAGTACGATTAATACGATAATGTTCTAACGAAATTAGAAATTTCATGTCTTCGTACCATGGCCATAGGAAAACTAAGAGTCGCGTACACGTAATCCTTCAACTTCCGTACAAATGGCGGCTTCTTCGGGCTAACTGCATTGGTACCATACCAATCATTTACGATACATATAAAAAAGAATACAGCTTGTAATATCTGAAACAAATAATTTCTCGTTTGTAATATTTTATTGACAAAATAGTCCTTTCCTACGCGGTAATCAAATTCAAATGATCGATACTAAAAGACTTAGGCATGTCGTAATAAGGAAACTATTAGTTTGCTAGCGAGAGTATATGGACGTGAGTTCGTAAATATAATTTGAATAAGTTTTTAACGAAATTTCCATTGATTAATGAGCATGAAAACGAAACGTTGTTGCTATGCGATAAAAGCTATTTAACGTGTGGTCAGAACATTTAATGAAGTATAAGCAAAAATGATAAAATTGCGAGTTGCAATTTTTCGCAAAAAAAAGGAAAAAGAAAAAAAAAACGAGATAACTTAGATAGTGCATTTAACAAAAAGAATATTTCGATTAATCAAAGAACGCGTTCGAAGTAATAAAACTTAACAGTCGAAACCCGGAAGCAAATCGATAGGAAAGGAGAAAGAGTGTAACGATCGATAAATGAGTAGTACACATCGTACGTAGCGAATGAAAAGTAGACTTTGTTATTTACTATAATCGACATGGTATATAGTCTCACTACAGAGGTTTTACGCGACGCGTGCTTCTCCCCTTTCTAGTTTCAAAGCAAATCGAGTCGTCGGATTATATCACACTCGTAGTGTCGACTTAAGTCGACAGGGTAATATCTCTCCTTATTTTCTTCATCACGAATATATCATTATATATTCTCGTCGGTAGTTGCGTTTTCACCGATTATATAAGGAGTTAGCCACACTGTCGTTAATAAGAACATGGTGCAATAGTTACAACCATATTAAGCGGTTTACCATATAAATATTTTTCTTTTCTTACTTTTTTTTGGCTCAGCTTTGCGATTAGGAAAACGTCTAAGTTACAAACGAGTTATACCATTCGAATTAGAAAGAGAAGGATGAACACGTAATAGTAAACGATTTCTAAAAACCATCGTCGAGTCTTAGATAATATAGAAAGATAGAGAAACGAATAAACGAAGAAGGGATCCTTTAGAACGATACTAACCGCGTCCCAAAACGTAAGAAATTTAAATCTTCCACCAAAAGCGCCGTGGACCTTCATGACATTCTGTGGCACCACGGTGTACGTGTAATCGTAATAAACGGAATATGCGAATTGCAAACAGGCAATCGCGTGAAATCCTATGAGTATGGATTCTCGCATCTTGTAGGCTATTTTTTTTCTTCAATCCTCTGGAGTCTTCTGGAATAATATATACGCAATTCCTTTGTTTCTTTTTTTCTGACTTTTTCATTTAGTTCTACATTTTCGTTTTATCTTTAATGACCTAAATTATCGCGGGACAAATTACACGTTAATTTCGCCAGGTCAAATGACGCTACGTATCCTTTCGAGGCATATTTTCGTCTCTGACACACAGACATACATACATGCATACCATATTCTCTTTCTCTCTCTCTCTCTCTCTCTCTCTCTCTCTCTCTCTCTCTCTCTCTCTTACTCTTGTGTTCTCTCACTGTCAACCAGCCGAGACACGATCGTGTTTGGATCGATAGCGGAGATAGCGAAAGATAGAAACTAGGCCTCGTTGCTGGTGTACCCGAGGGGTTCCTTTGGTCTCCTTCTTAGCTTCTTTCTCTTTCGTTATCTACTAAATTTTGTTTTCTCTTATTCTTTTATTATCTCGATCAATTATTTCATGCTCCGAAATAATTAGATAAAAGATTTCAAATCGTTGTCTCCTCGTATCTTTGTAAGGGTTTAAATGGGCTGAAATATCTCGAACGGTCAATAAGGTTCGGTAAAAAAAAAAATTACTCAACACCGAAATTGTTCTTTGCTTAATATAGAGTGCGCGTGCGTATCGGTTGCACGATCGCGTGCTAGTCTTCATCGGATGCTACGATTTTTGATGGCATCGTGTTTATCTTTAAATTTTGACCGTTATGTGTTCCGTTTGCATTTATTCTGTATATTATTAAAATTAAAATTAAAATTCATTACGCGTCAAAAATGATTATCGTGTCATACATAGATGACTTGCACGTTTTGTTTAAGAAACTATTTTTAGTTAAATACTGATATCAATACTTGAACGCCTTTAAAAGTGTAATTTTTGTGAATTTACATTGAAACATTTTATTAAGTAATATTTTTACAAAATGGCATTCATACGTTTCAGACGTCAAATTTAATCGTTCATTTTCAGTGAATAACGAATAATTGCAAAATAGCATTCACGCTTATCGGATATCAAATTCAGTACTCATTTATATATTCATTCGTATATTTGTTCTCTTTTCGACTCAACAATAAATTCGAGAAACACGTAAAACAACCCTTTGACTTTTGATTATCTCTTTAAATAGATAAAAAAAGAGAGAAGGAGAGAGAAATCATAAGTCATGAGATGTCTTTCTTCCGCGTTCACGAGGATGACCCGAAAGGAAGGGTCAAAATGCTTTTATCATCGTCCATCGACGTGTCTGCATATCAGCAGCATGTTCTTTACACGTGTCTCTCGGCACATTCGCCTTCTTTTGTTTTCTTTTTTATTATTTTTATTCGCATGATCGCGCTCCCTTACTCCTTTTATTTTCTCTCCCTTTACATGCAGGGAATGTACACTGTATCTCACGATTTTTCACTTTTCTCACGCGATTTTTACACTATTATTGGCAAATATTATCAGCTCTTTTCTTATTACGTATATATACATATATATGAAAAACTTTTTTTGCAAATTTTCAAAGAAGAAGACCTCAATAGATATCGTTGAGACTTGATGATACGCGAGGTTCGTGCTCCGATCGTCTCGGCGGACTGTAACTTACTGACGGATGAGAGAAAAAGAGGTGGGAGAGAAAGAGACAGAGAGAGAGAGAGAGAGAGAGAGAGAGAGAGAGAGAGAGAGAGAGAGAGAGAGAACAGAGGAAAGAAAAGGCGTGCGCGGCACGTTCGTTGGATGCTTGTTCACTTTCGAGCATGCGAGTGGCTTTTGGAGAAAGATAGAGAGAGAGAGAGAGAGAGGGAGAGAGAAGAGAAATTCTAATGGTACGGGTTGGAAAAACGAGAGAAGAAACAAAAACGACGAAAACGAAAAAAAAAGAAGAAAAAAGTGGGAAAGCGAAATCTTAAAGTTCAACTGTCCAAATTCCAAAGCATACTTATTATCTTTGTTCGTTTATAAATTATCTAGTGTGATAAGTCCGACTGTATAAATGAGTAGATCTATTAAAGAGTAGACTACACATATCACGCACGAGGCTTTGGTAATCGAGCACATGGCGACCATCGTTTCACGTACTACGTTCCATCACTATTGGTCTCTGTTATACTACTTCCTCTTTAGAGGTGAGATATGGATACCTTTTCTTCTCTCTTTCTCTCTCTCTCTCTCTCTCTCTCTTCTTGTTTTCTCTCTTAGTCTATACGCGTATCCGTCTTTGTCGAACCGACTGTGTTTACACTCTCAAGCGAATATACATGGCTTCCATGATACGTAAAAATTAAGATCGTTGGCATTAAACAGCCAAAGAGAGCCTAGAGATTTTTAGAGCAAGCGTATATGCGTGTAGGTATATGTACGTATATACGGCATAGAGAGAAAGACAAACACACGTTCAAAACGTTGTATTGTCCGGAGTAACTCCGCAAGAGGAAAGAGAGGGACGCGAAGGTTGTGCGGAAGGAGAGGAGAGGTATGCGGCTGATTTTCTGCGCAGACCGAAAACGCGCATGCTCGTCATCATCATAGTCGTTGTCGTCGTTTTCTACAGAACATACAAGTAACTACAAGTCTACACAATTTAATAATATATCCGTGTATCATGACGTTAATGTAATGATAAAAAAATTAAAAAAGAAATAATATTGCCTTCTAATCACATTTCACGTATCGTTACGATAAGACAAACGTGATGACTTTCTATTTCAAGAGATTAAAATGCGTGCGTGCGTGCGTGAGTGTGCGTGTGTGTTCGTGCATTTTGCGTAACTCACGAATAAAATAAATATTTTTTTCTTTTTCTTTCCTAATATGTCGTCGCACAAGTTATACGCCGTGCTACGGCTTTTCCTCGTCGTGAACGCGAGAAATCGAACGGGATTTGCTATATAACCGCTTACCGCAATGCGTTTGGCGCATTTCAGATTTTCCATTCCTAATGAATAGAGTCAAGATAGCGTCTTTTATTGCTATTCTTGCATCATTACAATCGCAATAAGCCTTTTATTTATTTTCCTTTTCTTTTTTTTCTGACAAATTTTACAAAGGATATCTTATATCTTTTTGTACATTTATTAGATAATTCGACGAGGTTGACCTCATTAGTATATAAAATTGATAAGTATGATAAGTACATAATTACGTATTTCTCTACATACTGTCAAATAAAATCAATAATATCGACTCCGATGAAATATATTGTATAACACGTGTGTTTTAACGAATATCTGTCTTACATACACATATATATTTGAATAGAATATTTCTGAAGCTTTCAACTTTGTGATATACGACTCTGATTATACAAAAAACGAACAAGATTCGGTTTTTAATGAAGGGTCGTTGGATTGATTAAAATCCTCTATCTCGTATGAAATTTTTTAATAACGTAAAATGTCACGTATAATACAAAAAAAAAAAAAAATCTCGGATAACTCGAAAGAAAATTTTTCCACTTACCACGTTCCACATCGTCAAAAACTTCAATATTCCAGGGTCAAATTCGGAAAATAATTCCTCTAGTAGTGGAATCGATTGCAAGAAGGAAGCATGAATGGTGATGTAAGCGTAAACGGCGCACATGCCAATGTGAATAAAACTGTTCATCTTCTGAATCATCTTGTGTCAGATTTTTCCTGAAAAAATATTTTCATTTGTCAGTTTATCGAAATGTGTTTTCTAATCTGTGAACACCGTTTTAAAATCAATTTGTAATTACACGATTAGTCGAAAATATCAACGAAGAAATTGTATTAAAAGCTTCGATTGCGTTAAAAATTTTCAAATTATAAATGCAGTTTTCATGTTTTTACTTATAGACAATAGAGCACGATAAATATGTATAAAAATGAAGAAAGAAGCAATACGGTCGGTCCGAAGAGTTCTACAGTTCTTATAAGACTGAAATCATTTAGAAACCCGTTTACTTTGTAACTGTATGCGTGACTATACACCGATACGTTAAGTGAACCTTCGTATATGTATACGATACAATGGAGATGAGGTCCAACGAACAACTTTGATTGTAGAAATAGATTCGTAGAATATCAACACGCGTAGTATTATAAAAAATCTATCATAAAGCGAGAACGATTTATCGATATTGGAATATTTATACATATATGTACGTGTCTTATAGTACAAGTTTATTATATATATGATAATATTGTGAATTCGAAATAATATACTTTTTCAGACAAGCTACTTGACTAATGAATAAGGTACGTACATGCAAGAAATTTAAATATCAGTGGACGCGTACGATGTGTGTTTAGTAGTTAGATATGGCGTGCATGTATACGTGAGAGAAATTATTGGGGTTAATACTTGATTGTGGTAATCGTGATCGATTAAACGGTCGAGTTAAAAATCAAGATGGCTTTTATTCGACGTTATTTATTATGACACTATTTTTTCTTTCGACTCTTCTAACGCATCGAGATATAACTTTTAAATTGATCGATCGATGGCACTACAATTAATTGTTATACTCGCACCGTTTCTTTTTTAAATCCAATTTCGATCGTGGAGCTTGCAACGATCTGTATAAACTTTTTTCTAATCAAACATTAATAAACGTTATAATACGAAATATAAAAACTGAGAAGGAATCTTAACAGTTCATCGAAAGCAAGATGCTTCTATCGTGAAACAGACTCGACTGCGAGCGACGATGCTGATATACGGTTATTAAAGTAATCGCTGATAATTCTTTTATTTAACTAGCACTTGGTGGAAGAAGAATTGTATCCTTTGATCTTGAACTATATTTATGTTATACCTTAACTGGTCTGCTCTCTATGAGTTTTTTTCTAATAACTTGCTATTAACATTTTTAATGATTCAATATATGTTCATGCAAAAAAGCTAATAAGCACTATGCAAGTTACGAATGGGGGGACTTTTAATCGCGCACACACACATATACACGTACAACGCTTCGTTCCAACATCTTTTTTTTTGTGAAACAAATTAGATCGGACCGATTAAATAATATAAGATAAGATAGTCGGTAGGATCGAACAAAATTTGGTAGGATCGGTTCGATAAAATTATCTTTTAAAGAAATTACTATACCTTTTCTTTCGGAGGACGTATATATATATATTCGTTGTTTTCCTTTCATCAATCAATGCACGCAAAGCTCGAACGATTTCGACGGGAAGTCGACTGCGAACTGATGAACCAACGTGTTCCCTTCATTTGTTCGCTGACGGAGAGACGACGAATTTATCGAAGCACCATGCAACTCCCCACCGACTCTTTCGTTTCATTCGACATTGTGGTTTAGCAATAGCGGGAGAAACGAGATGTCTTCTTGCTTATCGTTTACAGACACTAAGACTAATATCTCGTGGTTGAAAGACCAAAGATTAGATCAGGTTTCACTCTATTTCTTCGATTTCAATTGTTATAGTACAGCAAAATAAATAAATAAAAGTTTAGAGTTTCTTCCGATCTTATGCATTGGTTTTCTAATTTCTTTTCTTTATTTGTTATCTTCTATTCAAAATGGATGACCAAGTTACTACAACAAAAAATTGTAGCTTGCATATAAGCAGCTTGATGTTTAATCTACTTTCTTTAAAGGATAATTCAATGAGACTAATAATTTTAAGGATAAAATTTATCTTCAAGTATTCAACTGATCCGTGTTGATCTATGTGATCCGGATGGATTTATTTATATTATTTTGCATCGGTGAAATATTTAAAATGCAATCTAATTCATAAAAGTTTTTATCGATGGTTCAAAGATCGCTCCTAATCGCAAAAAATTTGCGTTTCATTAATTTTTTTTTTTACATATGGCTAAAATCAACGTCATTTTATTTTAGTTTGTGTTGTAAAATATTATCGGGCTATGTAAACATAATTATTTTACGCGATAATTTTATATAATATAAAATTATATTTAATATAATGATGCCCAGACACGATAATAATTTATTAAGCGGATAATAAATAACTTTTGGAAAATGGAGCGATACCTAATCTTTGCACGATAGATGTCTCGTGTTTTACAAAAAAAAAAGTAGTCTAATAACATTGGTAAGTATATCGCTTATTTATAAGGTATCTTTAGACCTTCCTTTTTAATTGATTTAATTTAATTGTTAGTACAATTTATTGATTCACATTCCAATCAGCGAACGTAAGTAATATCTTTTGAAATATTTCAATTTAACACGATAATCTATGACACGAACTGTAAATCAATCATCGTTCTAACAAATTCGGTTCAAGTAATTTTCTCGAACAGAAGCGTAATTTAACGAGGATGATTTTTTGTTTCTTCGTAATTGACCTGATTAATTTCACCGATGCAATAATATCCACGTCAATGCAAATTCATTCTGAGCGGGACAACCCCATAATTGTTGAATTTTAAATCAAATTTAAGCTATTACCACAATCTAGATGATTACGGCCGATTATTAAAAATCGTATTAAATCGAAACTTTTTTCGCTTTCGTAATTATAACGATTCCAAGCCGTCCAATTAGATAACGAGAACTTTGCTAAAAGAAATACGAGATTAGTTCATCCTTGTTGCAACGGAGTTGCAATTGCGTTAAGATAATTTCTAAATTTTCACGTAATAACACGCATGGAACGTTCGGCTCATGGCACCAACACTTTCCATGATTCTACTCGAGCACGTACTCGATCGTACATGTAGATCGTAAATGCCTCTTAATTTATGCTCTCGAATAACGTTCGTACCCTCTTCGATGTTCTTTTCGTGACTCATCGAAAAGTATTTTTATTTCTTTTTAACAATGAACTTTATGATAGACGGACAGAGAGGGGGAGAGAGAGAGAGAGAGCTGGAGATCAATGATCATTAAGGATCATCGATCATTACTTCAAGATGATTGAGGAGACTGATCATTACTGTTTCGCTTCGGTAATTATAGTCGAAGCAAATATCCGGTGTCCGGTATAGATCGTGGGGCATATGCAATGACACAATATGGCTGACCGTACAACCAGTTTATGACTTATATCTTCGGTGCAATGTACCTTGCCTGACCGGTTAAGAGCCAACAACGATTTACGCGGACAAGGACGCATTGTGAACTAGAAAATACAAGAGTGGTCGATTCACTGTCTTTCACAAGACACGATTACAAGTACGATTGGTTTATTGGATCCACGTGGCTTTTTCTTAACCGTTTAGTCAAAGGTAACGATTAATTACGTTTGGAAAATGTTCCATGACTCGGAACAATTCGAAATATTGGGAAATCTTGTGTTAACGAGGAAAAAGAACAGGGCACTACTTTCTCGAGTTACAGTCATCTCTACCAACTGACTATTCTAATGGTCGTCCGGAGAATCCATAGAGTGGCGCCTTCTTTCATGGTCGGAGGTCGGTTACCGAGCTGACGGTTTCGAACCGTCAGTTTCGCGCCGGACGGTTTCCTCGACAAGCCGGCTCGAATACATTCGAGCTGATTTGTGCGTGAAAAAAATCGTGTTCTTCCGCTTACAAAAATCGAAAGGATATTCTACAACAAAATACGCGGCTTCTTCGCGCTAATCGAAACGAAGTGAATCTATGCGTTTTAGATGCGGGGTAGAAAATAATTTATCGAAAACTCTGAGAAAAAAGTACAATAATTGTTTCGTAGAATCGTTGAATAATTCATTTGTTGAGACTCGATATTAAAAGTAGGTATCTTTAACCCATTTTTAAAAGTTTTTTTATTTTCTTGTCAAACACATCATTGCCCTTGAAAATGAACGAATACTTTGTCTTTCGCATTTTCTTTGTTCCCGTGCATAGAAACATAGATAAATGCATCCGTATTTTGTTTTCAATGAAAAAAGTAAATCGATCGCTGTCAACAATTGTACATATCGATACATTTTCTTTCTTCGATACTTCCAATATTTTAGTTGAATAATATTCAACACTATTAACATACGATAAGATAAGATATTTGAATACCACTTAAATTTACTGATTTAATTGATTTATTTTTCTCATATTTCTGATGTCACTGTAGTGGGTTGCCATTGGAACCGATTTAAATGATGTTCTTTCAACATTGAAATTTTTGCTTCTTTACTTTTTCTCGATACAAAGCATAATTTCTTTTCAAGGCTAACTTGTCAATTTGTTTTTAAATTCCTCTCTCTCTCTCTCTTTTTTGTTTTTTAATCCAATTAAACGATATTCTCATTGGCCAATGCAAAACGTGACATATCGTCGTGAGCCTCGTGTTATATTAATTGTATCACCTCTAATTCAATCGAAGCAGAGAGAGAGAGAGAGAGAGAGAGAGAGAACTGATAAACTTGCCCCAGGTTATTTAAGCTCAACAAAGGATGAGCTATAAATCGATAATCGTTTCGACTTCTCGTCATGGAAACGTTGAAATAAGTTTGAACTTGAACAGCTGACAATTACTTGATAAAACGCTAGTCTTTATCAAAGGAACGAATTTTCAAGATAGGTATGTTGCTAGATAGATGTACGAATTATAATATTAATATATATAAATTAATTGTAATATTAATATGATTAATATTATTATATTATATTATTATTATAATATTCGAGTCGTATTCTGTCACTTAGGAATTCTACCAATACGAAATAAAAAGTAGTCTCCGAATTACTTACTTTCATTAATGGTGTTAACAATAATAGATTAATAGAGAAACAACAAAAGTTTTTATGCTCGTAGTTTTACGATCTAAAAAAGAAAAATTATTTTGAAAAGTTTCGAACAAAAATTATCACGTAAGAACTTTTTCAATTCAACCTGTAGTTTGCTAACACATTAATTAGCTAATTCGATATTGTATTTGTATGATTAATCGAATATCCTGGGTTATAGAAGAAAAAAATTAAACGTGACTAGTTATTTTTCACTTTGTTTTACCGAGTTCTCGAGCGTTACATTGCGTAACGTCCTCGATGGTCTACGTTACGGTTTGTTTCGCTTCCACAACTCGTGGAATACGAATTATGCGTATCGGAGCATACAGTTTTTAAAAAAGAATTAGAAAAAATAAAAGAGGAAAAGAAAAACACAACTTCGTTTACACGTATCCATTCGAAACGAACATATAAACATTTTTATCTTAATCGCATTAGAATCGATATTTTCTATACGTGCTCTCAATTCGAACGTTCGCATCGATTTGCATCGATTAGAAGTATCGTCCTTGAAGTATTGGAAAAGTGCAAGTTTCGATTTCATAGTAATATTCATTAGAAATCGATAGGTTATCTCGTTCCACGATTGAATTCGTAGACTCGAAACATCGATTTTACGATTGCCATAATTCTATTCAACCGTACGCATGCACATGCTTTTGACATCACTTTTGTAAACTAGTTATAAATCAATTGTAATCGATATCTCGAATGCATCGTACTTATATAATTATGTACATAAATAATATATATATATATATACATATATATATTTATAGTATTATGACAACGCCAAGTTTCGTCTTATCTTCACGTGCGATTAATCAGTACGTTACACGCTAGTCTCTTCGTTGTCCTTCCAGATTACTAATCGTAACTAGTTAAAAAAAATAAGACAATTATCTATTAATTATGTGGTACACGCGTAGTATAGCGTGCTTCTTTGACTCGATTGCACGTATTCCAGTCGAATAGTCTGTAAGACGTGACGATTGCATACATTCGCAAATATTTCTCTCTCTCTCTCTCTCTCTCTCTTTCTCTCTTTTTCAAAACGATTATTGTTCTGGTGATATGTTCTCTTCGTTGTTTGCACGAAGCAAAATGTTTCGCATATATGTACGATGGTACATCGGCTATGTACCATCTGTTCCGTTAATTTTGCATGTTACATTTAGTGGAAACATTTGTCATAACAAGAATAATTATTAACGTTGACGATAAGCAAATTACACCACTATACGCGCCAAAGTGATATGGAATTTCATTGACAGAAATTTTCAAAATATTTTTTCTGTATTTGGAAATTGATCCAAGTTTGTGTACGCGTGGATGCCTGTTGCGTTAAAATACATAGGAAGATCGAAAAGATATTTTCGTCGACTCAACGATCGATCGATCGATCGACCGACCGACCGACCGACCGATCGATAGATCGATCTCCTCTCTTTTTTTCGTATAATCCAAACGTTCTTTTCCATTATTTTTTTACACCTGTCGACGTTACGAACCATATACGAACGTACATTATACTGGCTCTCTCTTTCTCTCGACGCCAATGTACCACAGCGATGCGATGAACGCTTGAATTTTTCGGAGAACGGGTTCACAATAGCGGCGCAACGAGCAGAAAGCTGGTGAGTCAGCCTCCATTCTTCCCTCTCCTCTTTTCCTCTTCCATCTCTCTCTCTCTCTCTCTTTTTTTCTTTATCTTTCTCGCACACTCATTGCTAACCGGCTTGTCCTGTCCTTTTCTGTCTCTCTTGGTCGATGTCCCTCACTCTCGCAGGTAACCGGCTTCTCTTGTCTTCTTCTATCTCTCGCGACTCAACCGAATATCCTTCTCCTTGGTATATATATATATATATATATTTCTCCCTCTCTCTTTTTATCCTGTTCTTTCATATTTCACAAGAACTACACTCTATAACTCCGTTGAACGGCCACTAGCATGCGACTTTATCGGCGACCTGTCAGTCGCCGATCGAGCTTACCTTTGCGCGTTCGATCTCAGAGATCCTTTCTGCGATCTCCCTTCTTTCTTGTTTTATTTTGTTTCATCGATTATCCTTGAGTTTTATATAATCTTTTGAGAAGAGGAAAGTGAAAGAGAGAAAGGGTTCTGAGGTACGAATTAATAATCAGCCTCAAAGTATTTAGTGAGTTTTATGAACGATCAAGCTGACCTTGGTGCGTGTCTAGATTTCTATGATTTATGCGATTCAACTTTGGATCGATATTTTTGTTCGATCAAATATATATACATCGAAATGCAAATAATTAATATATTATAAATTATGATTCGGCTAATTTTCTTTTTTTTCTTTCTTTCTTTTTTTTTTTTTTTTTTTTTTTATTACGAGTGTGATTTATGGGTTTTAACAAAATTTATGATCCTGTAACTCTGTAATTGTTGAAAAGAAAAAAATTCTGTCGTGGAAATGACACGGACAATGTCGTAAGATCTTGCGCTCGATCACGAAACGTTCGTGTGTATACGGATGTTGTAATCGACAGACTAGAAAAGACTTTCGATGATCGTAATTGATTAAGGAGTTGTCTATCGAAAGGAGTTTTCGATGTCGAGGTGATTCGCCTTCTTTGGCGATGACTCATTCTTAGAAAGCTGGAAGAGCAGTGGTCGCTAATCCACTTCGATCGATCCATCGATCCTGTATCCTTCGAATAACACTCTTTTTTAATCGATAAATCTTTAAGATCGTCGTCCTTGGACCGTACGAATCGTCGTAAATTTTGCACCTTTGAACGAAGAAACGTGATGTATTCTTTCTTTGGGTCGTCGAAGCATTCGAGTCGACAGTACTCTTCTTTTATTTAATCGAGATAGGAATAAAACACAGTTATGATTAATTAGTTAATGATCTCTTTAGGTTCCTTGTATCTCGTAGCTTTACTCGAAGATCCTACGAATGCGGTCTCCTTCTTTTCACGTTCGTGAAGAAACATATGAAATGATAAATGTCGATTTATCATAGTTTATTTGCTTATGGGCGCGTCTATAGACATTGATCTTTCGTGTCAAGATTTACCAAGAATCTTTTATAAAACATACTTGGTTAGCAAAGAGTGTCACGATCAGCTTCGGACAGCGTAATTCGATCGGTAGACTCGAAGTTCGTATTACGAGTATCACGATAGCTCGAGAAGCAGGACATAGTAAACGAGTGATATTGCAAAAGGTGAGCGTGTAAAAATCGGATCAATTTTATTTTTAAGATTTTCCTCGTCTTTCATCGAAGAAAAGAGGAATTAAAAGATTGCCAAGATGTCGGAGTATTGCGAATATATGTGGGATCCGAGTGGTCACACAAGTACGGCACTTTCTCGGAGCATTTACCAAGAAGATGCGAGGTTGGACAAGCGAGACAAAAAGCTGGCCATTAAATCGGTCCGAGCGATTCTTCGAGAGATGCCGGATGTGGGTAAGACGATTTTTATATCCCTCTACTCTCTTCGATTTCACACGCACGCACACACACATATATATATATATATACAATCGATATGTTTTGTAAGAGGAGTCGGTAGTTGGCTTGAAAAGCCTCGAATTTCCGGTGAAGTTTCGTTCGTGCCTTCCTGCCCGATATAATTCCGCGTCCGTATTCAAACTGCTTCCCGTTTCGCCTTGAGCATAACAATGACCCCGTCCCTTTTTAATTTTTTTTTCCTCTTTATATACCTACGTATATATGTATGTATCTCTAGCATCATTATTGGCTTGTCCTAGACTTGAAACATTGCACGGACGAATATATTACGCGCTTCCTGCTCGCACGGAAGTATCGAGCCGAGCAAGCAGCTGCTCTGATAGCTGCTTATCAAGCTCAGATAGCTCATCGACAGGATATTTTCGGTAATCTCACTGCTCGTGATCCTGCATTGCAACGAGCTTTACGTGCTGGTATACCCGGTGTTTTACCTGCTCGCGACAGGTAAGATCGAGATCCAAATTGATCCGATTCGTTACGATCTATCGTTTAACACGTTGAATGCCGAGGTCGTTTTATTAACAGAAAAAGGAAAAAATGGAAGAAAAAGAAAGAAAAAAAAATTGAGACTTATTATGACGTTTGAACACACTTGAAAAATTAATAAAATGAAGTCTACCGTGATAATCACGACGAGTTTATCGACTTGTAAAAAATATGTGCGGCATTAAACGCGTTGAACGATAAAATGCATAAGAAAATGTTGATCTAAGAAGATAATGTCTCTTTTTCAGGAAAGGCAGGTGCGTTTTGGTAATCTTAGCTTCACAATGGGATCCAATTGCGGTGCCAGCGTTATCGGTTCAACGAGCAATTTTTTTAGTCCTCGAAATTCTAATTCAAGATCCAAGAAACCAGGTTCGCTTTCTAAGAAAGAAGTTTCGATTAAAACGTCGTTACATCCCTATGTAACTTACCCGGAAGTTTCAAGTACACTTAGCTCTTATTTGATCCTTACAGCAATCCGGTTTCGTAGCTGTGGTCGATTGGAGTGGATTTTCTCTGCGGCAAGGCGGTGCATTGGGTGCAGCAGCTCTTCGAAACTTGATAGCTGCGCTTCGTGGTCGATTTCCGGCCAGATTCAAGGCTATACACTTCCTTTCGGCGCCTTTATACGTTCAAGCTACTTTAGCTTTTGTCAAACCTTTCCTGGATGAAAAAACTCGTAATAAGGTGAGTTTCGAGCTATGCTTTAGTACAACTTCCTGAAACATCGTTTCTTTTAAATGATATCCGTCGAAATGCTTAATGGCGTGAGCGAGCGATGTCACAAATTAAATTTAGTAGTCATCGTAAAAAAAAAAAAAAAAAAAACTTTCCAAATGCTTCCTACGACGAATATATCATTGTTATTTTAGATTTATTTGCATGGAAATAATCTTAGTACTCTCCACGAACATCTCCCAACGGATATACTACCTGCGGAATTAGGAGGCACTGGGCCATCCTTTAATCCTGGCCTCTGGGCCGAGCCAGTCATTCATTCGGCAATGAAGGAAGCTGAATTGGCAGCCTTGAAAAAGGAAAAGGAGCAATTACAAGATGAAAGAAACGAGAATGCTTCTGAAAGACTGACAAACTTTGCCGACGACGACAAAGTCGTGGAATCAAAGAACGTTGAAAATTACAAAAGAAACGAACCAGCTTTCGAGGAACACAAACACGAGAGAGAAAGTTTCAAGAGCTTTGGTAAATCCTATCGAAATAACGGAGATGGGAAAAGCGTGGAGCTAAGTTTGATCAGAACTACGACTTCTTCCGATTCAAAAAACGCGAACAAAGTAGAAGAACAGAAAGATAGAACTCGTCTGATAGAAGTTGCTGAAAGTAATAACGGTAACGAAGCTAAAACCAATGGGTTGGACAACAGAATGGATCATTTAAGAGAAGTCGATGACTTGGCGCTACTCGAGTTACAATCCGAGACGAATTCGAACGAATTTGAAATGATTTCTAGTAGGCCTGACAGTGAGGATAGCAAGGACAATTCGTTAGAAAATAGATCGGAAAAGGTACTCATTAGAACTGGAAAAAGTCATACGCCAACGGAGGAAATGAATCTCATTACGTAAAAGTGATCTCTTTATGTCGATACTAAATATTTCCTCGAAGTATGCGATAACGATTCTAGATAAATATTATACAATTAGTTTTGTATGTAAGGTTTTTTAAGTGACACGCGGTATAGTTGGAAAGAAATAACATTGAGTACATTTGTCGATACTTTGACGATACAGTTGTTAATGAACTTCTGTGATGATTTTTTGTTTCTTTTTTTAATGCATTACACGTACTTATTATATTCTCTGACAGGTGATCCTTGTTTTTGCGTGGACCAGTATAATACCGTAGCTTCCTAAAATATAATTTTTATGTTAGAAAAGAAATAATGGAAATTTGTTAAAAATACTATATTATAGAGAAAATATTTACTCGTACGACAAGGACTGATATATACATATATGCTTTTATGTATGCTTGTATGAGGCTACGTTCCACAAATTAATAGCCAAATTGAAGCTGATACCGTATTTACGAAGTTCCTTTATTGTATTAATAAAAACAGTGTTTTTTTTTTTTATTGTCTATTTAAACTGCTTTAAATTTAGGTCAGATACATAGATCCATGCGTTTAAATATTTTTAAATATATTATCTATTTCGTACGGACGTACGGTAAGCTCTTTCCAAAATTATTAAAAATTATACGAGATACGTCAAGGCATTTTCCAGAAATTGTATTCGTTGTACTTGTAAATATGTAATAAATTATTTATTCCACGAACTCTCGATCGCAGAACTTCAAATACTTCATGTATTTATTAAGAATGTATAATCTTAAAAGCACGAACAACTCCATTTAAAAAATGTATTTGTGATGATAAAAATGAAAATATATTTTCGAACAAAAGAAATGTTTGTTTCCTTTTTACTTTTTACAATACAATTTCCTACGAAATAACCTAGCCTAACAGGAAATGATAATCGGAGATCTTTTGATGGAATAATAGAGTAAAAATTTATTATTTATGGTACAATAAAATATATTTATATATACGACGTATTAACATCAATAGATGATTTAAATAACACTGGGCTTATACCACATTACATTACCAAAAAGCATACCTCTCCTACCAAATGATTTCGATATCACATCCTTTCGTGTATGAAAATAGAAAAGTTTGCACAAAGGTCTAAGAGGTAAAAAAAGAAAGAAAGAAAAAAAAGAAAGAAAGAAAGAAAGAAAGAAAGAAAGAAAGAAAGAAAAAAAGAAAAAAGGGAGAAACTGCAGTCCAACGTGTGATGGGTAATATTCTATTTATATACAAATATATCTCTCGTACGTTTTTGTTAATAATAGTTTCTGTATGCGAATGCATTATTATATAGAAAGACTTCCAAAGTATAAATTTACAAATGCTTAGTCGTAAAGATTTAGTTGCTCGATCAGAGGTAGTTTTATATCTGCGCTTATAAATCATATACTCTGTAGACATTATTTATTAAAATAAATCCTTTAACAACGCGAATAACTTAATGAATTATTACGAATTATAACGAATCATCCGTTCAAACTTCTTAACTCGAAATAATAATAATAATAATAATAATAATAATGATAATAATGATAATAATGATAATAATAATTATAATAATAATAGTAATAATAATAATAATAATAATAATAATAATAATAATAATAATGACAGTAATAATGATAATAATAATAATAATAATAATGTTTATACAAGATATATTACCATTACCGTTTATAAAAAAAATATAAAAAGAGAAGAAAGAAATTCATTCCCGACATCGAACACGTCCAACATGAAAATAACGTTAATTTTTACCTTTCTTCTAGCGATTTTAATGCACAGATATCTTTCCTTGCAAAGATTTGAGAATCGTTCAAGAGTTGAGAAAGGCAGGATTTGGTATGTTAATGCATTTCAATGCATTTTGAATTATTATTGTCTAGAATACCCATACTTTTAAGCTACGATAAGCGGAGGAACCCAGCCTCCAAATCCTTTTTCAATTTCCTCGGCAACGGCAAGCGTCAAACGATCTTGATTTAAACCACCGATAACCTACGAACGAATATTATTAATTAACGCTTGATACCTTGTGGCAAGATTCTCAAGAAAAAATAAAACAAATGCGATGCCGTGCCTGTATGCCTATAGGAAGTCCTTGCTTATTTAATCCTAATGGACATGCTGTAGCCGGCAAGCCCAAAACATTGATAATTGCGGTGTACGAAAAATTAAATGCTTTTATAAGCGGCTCGTGATGCAACGGAGCTGCCGTGGGATGAGTCGGATACAAGAAAATACCGTCTTCCCCCAAAATATCCTGAAAATATATGAAATTCAGTAGAACTGTAAACATAGGTATAATCGATCGTGTATATTATTTGAAGATCTATATGGATTTTGAGGTGCATGCGTCGGTTCTAAGTCGAAACGTCACTTTGTCACAATTAAAACGTAATTTCGAAGAATGTTGCTAATACGATGTCTCGTATCTATTTGCATGCAGAAGGTAAAATGATATTGTACTACTTATAAAAGAAGCACGCAATACCATAGAAATATTGCTTTTTCCACGTCAGATTTACGTTGGATTCGTGAGGAAATAAAAATCATGTCCATTAACAAACATACGATCCATGATTCTATGGCAAGAACAAATCATATCTGGCTATTTCTTGCAAATACATTGCAAAACAGCCGAGAGAAGTCCGATCCTAACAAGTTATAGGCGTGGATTCGTTATACGTAGAAATGTAGACACAGAATAGATTTTTCTCGATTCCTATGTGATTTTTAAAGACACCATTAACAACGTCTATATACCCTACCTTGAATTCTTGGTAAAGGTCTTTACTTTCTTGTATAAGTTTTGTGTATTGCTCACTCCCATGTTTTATACCAAACCTCTCAAATGTTGCAGTTAGAAGAGCAATTAATGTATGATTACTTAGGAACATTAACCACTTAATAAATTCCCATAAAATATTTATATTTCCGTTCCTGTTGGATAATTCGTACGAAAAATCTTTGTTATCTTTAGACGTCATATTTGCTAACCATAGAGCAATGCTTTTTTTAAATTTTCGTACGTGTATTTTCGTAGCTTTTATTTTATATGCTTTTTCAAAGTGAAGCACGACTTTTCTCATAGCGCATTTTATTTCTTGATCTACAGGGGACACAAAGTATTGTCCTCCGTCGTCCTCCATGTAATAAAACTGAATAAAGGAGTACGATTATAGTTGCTCGTCGAAAACGATCATGTTTCAGATATATTCCATTTACCTGGATCTTCGAAATGTCGACTTTATCATCCAAATTCAATATCTCTGCGTTCTTATCGGCGAGTACTTTGAGAACAGGTCTCATATCCTGTGCGTGTCTACACATAGGACCTATTGCAAGCAATTGATTCTGATCATCGCTGTGGGCACTTGGATATTGACCATCGTTTGAGACAATACCTAAATTTAGATTCGACGATTAATCTAATGCTAAAATAAAGCGGTTGGTAGTAGGCATCAATGATTTTTGTTATAATATAAACCTTTGGAAGGTTTATGACCAAAAATTCCATTGAAAAAGCATGGCATGCGAATAGAGCCACCGATATCAGATCCTATTCCTAATGGCGAACCAGCTGCTGCTTGTATGCAGCCCTCACCCCCGGAAGAACCACCTACTATATGTCTAAAAAATAATAACAAAAAATTCAAATAAAACTAGAATAGCAAACGTGATGACTGGAACGCGCTGTGCAAAAATGTATGATAATTGACATTCCAACCTTAAACCAATACGTTATCACAGATGTAACGAATTACCTTGTGTTGTACGGATTCCTGGTGGTACCGTACAAACGGTTATGCGCTTCCCACCACATTGCAAGTTCCGAAACATTGGTCGAGGCCAACGGTATAGCTCCTGCCGCTCTCATCAGTCTTATCACTTCTGCATCTTTCTTGGAGACATAATCTTTACGAAGGATCAAACCAGCCGTTTGCTTCATATTAGCAACAGCGATACAATCCTATAGAATAGTAATAAATACATATCGCTGTCAAGTAGTACCGCGTAGATAAGAAATAGATTTTACCTTGGTCGTAAAGGGAACACCAAGGAAAGGTTTTTCTTTGGCAAGTACTTGTACGGATGGTGCATCGGGAGATTTCAACATTTCATCACATTTTTTAGCTTCCTTGAGCGCTTCCTCGAAGCGTTCCTCTACTACGCAATTTAATATTGGCTGAATTTCTTTTATTCTGTCAATGTACGACCTCACTACCTCTTCGGAAGATAACTACAAAAAATCATATGGATGAATGAAGCAGAGTGCTAACGAATAATATTAGATACACGTGAATATTAGATATTGGTGAATATACTTGTTTATTCCTAATTTTAAAAGCTAATGTGGTCGCACTGTGTAAAAGTGTCAAATCCTTTATCGGTGGTTGAGATTCTGCAGGGCCACCGATGTAAGCTGCTAACGTGAATATACCCCTAGCAACGAACTCGATGAAACGGTGGATTAAACTTAATATTTGTCTTCCTGAACTCATTTTCGTTTGATTTTTATGCTTGGTCGTCATCTGCGGAAACGAATGATAATATTATTACGTAATCTCTATAACGAAATCTTCTTTATTATGACTATGCGTCGTCAGTTTTTTACCTTTCGTATATATATCTAAAAGGAAACAAAAAATAAATTATACGCGTCTGTTTACGCTCGAGAGAGCTATTAAACGATTAAATATTACGCGACGTCGCGTTTATTATAACACATTCCTTTTAATACTATAGTTCATTTGATTTCCACACTTACGCGATATCTGATAGACTAGAGAAAAAAAAAAAGGAAAGAAAATACTCTTACGTTCGATTAAAAGAGCACATATTGGACATCATTGTTGATTCAATCGACTAAATTAAATCTAATCCGTCGGGTTTATCGTAATCGAGCTTAGTACAAGAACGAGCAGACGGGAATTGTTTCCAAACGAGACAAAATTGATGGCAAAAGGATGACTCTGAAGTCGCTTAATAAAAACAAAACTTGACAAGATTGGATGAATTTATATAAATTGATCTAAAAAAGATTATTATATTAGCAGAAGAGTTAATCGGTTGACTTTGCCTCGGAAATTGAGTAACATCGCGTTGTTGTCATCGACTTTTATCGCTTCATGTTAAACGATAAAGAAAGAAAAACGTAGATAGTGAGAGGAAGGGAGAGCGAAAAAAAATATGAAAAAAAAAAAAGAAAAATATCAAGCGTTGCAAACGGTAACTATCTTTATTTTATTCAACGAACATGTTCTTCCTCATTCTTTTCCTGGACTCGTGTTGTTATTATTATACAATGTCGTATAAGATAGTTGGAAAAAAATACCATTTACAAAGTCTAGGAGGAGGGAGATGAAGAAAAAGAGGGGGAACCGGCAACGACTGTTGTCCGAAAAAGGATGGAATTGCAAGGTCGTTCGACCGATACCATGTGAGTTTGACAGTCGCACAGCTATTTTTCCTTCCACTCTTCTACAAAACGATAAGATTTACGAGTCGAGGTTAAAAGACATGTGTTGTTGGAAAAACGTCGATAATATCGTCGGGTATGAAAACGCCGTTTACGAACGACGGCTTTGTCCTCGATTCGATTAAGGTATTCTCGTAATACTTGAAACGTCTTTCCGTTGTTCCGAAGACTAAAAACTGCCGATTCGCAGAAAGAGAAAAAGAAAGACAGAGACAGACAGATAGACAGACAGAGAGACAGACAGAGAGACAGACAGAGAGAGAGAGAGAGAGAGAGAGAAGAAAAAAGAGAAAAAGATTGTAATAGGTAAAGGATAAAAAAGATGGGAATAGGATAAAAAAAAAAGCGAAACGTCTAAAAATTACATACTTACGAACGTTGTAAAAAATTGTTCGCCTTTTCTCTTCTCTTTCTCGTGAAAATTCGAGAACGATCAACGGGAAGTTCAAAATAGAGAGCGAGAGCGAGAGCGAGAGAGAGAGAGAGAGAGAGAGAGAGAGAGAGAGAGAGAGAGAGGAGAAAGAGAGAGAGAGAGAGAGAGAAATAGCTAGACAGATAGACTGGTTCTCGCTTGCTGACCGAACGTACCGGTAAAGAGAAAATCTGACACGCACTATCAAGAGGACCCCTCGTAAATCGTCTCTCTATGTGAAATGACGATGGGGAAGACGACTGGCAACGAACGAGTGATTTAAAAGCGGTCACGAGTCATTAACGAAACGTCACTTCTGCATCGCTCTCTCTAACGCTTCCTTCACTTTTCTCTCTCTCTCTCACTCTCGCTTTCTCTGTCTCTCTCCCTTTCTCTTTCTAATTTTCGTTCACTTCACATGAACATCCTCTTTCTTTTGTTTTCATTCCTTTGCTATCGCAATTTACAGAAAGATCGTAGGTTAAAAATAGTAATTTTCCTGTGAATTGGCGTATTCGGTTAAAAGTGACTATCACTAAACTCACAGCTTTCTAACATTTCTTTTACTTTTCACCGACCGGCGAGTAGCATTGTCATGGAAGAGACAGGAGGGAGAAGAGAGGAGAAGGGAGGTAAGAGGAGCGAGGAAGGAGAAAGGAGGAGGGAGGAGAGACGAAGAGAGAGAGAGAGAGAGAGAGAAAGGGATATGACCGCGCCTCTCTCCTTCTTTTTCTCTCTCATTCTTTGTTTCCACGCAAGCGTGCATAGGTGCGATCTCACAAAGGCGCGAAGTTAGCCGCGGATAACCTCCTTCGATTCTCTCGTCGGCTATGTCGGAATCTAACCTCAAAATTACAGTCGTTCGTGAACACTTTACGGCGCCGTTCGTTCGTCGACAGATCAACGTCCCATGTAAAACTCTTCACGTGCGTTTTCATCGAGTCGTTTATTCGTTTGATTTTGCTCGTTTGCCCGATTGATCGGCGCACAAACGATTTCGTGAATGGTTCCACAGTTCGTACGTGCATCTTTTTTTCTCTCTCGTGCAATGTCGATATTGCGACGATCAGCTATGATCGATTATGTGCTCACGTACGAATAAAGTTAGAGCGATTGTCACGTTCTCCTTGAAATATCTCGTAATTAAATAGCAAGGCATAGGGTTAAATTCGTTCTACGTAGACAAATTCCTCGCTTTTATCTCGCGTTCATGACCTTGATAAAAGAGATAAATAGGTGTACGTATATGTATATATATATATATATGTATGTATATATATATATATGTATATATTGAAAGAGAGAGAAAAAGAGATCGCCAGTAGCGATGCATTTTAAATATGCGCGCCCGCAAAAGGTGAATGCCTTCTGATCATTCAATAAAACCAAGCTCAATTTTCTCGATTCAATTCGTTCTATTATGTTTAATGTAACTTGCAAGAGTGTCAAGGCTGTCAAAGAATAATAGCATTTTCGAAAGTTAGTTTTTTATGGTATGTCGCGGTGAAAGTATTTCAAATACAAAAACGAAAGTCTTTCGCCTTTTTCTATTACGACGTTGTATACTTTCGAAATTCAACGTGATTAGTTACACAACTATATATACATATATATATATATATCTACTTATCTTCTATCATTATCAATACATCAAGGATAGTTTCGAATAGATACTCGATGTTGAAAAGATGACATTGGATCCTAACTAATTTTATTTATTATATAAGTAGAGCGTACGATCGTTGCAAAGCCCGTCAGCGTTTTTATTCTACTTGAAATAAATCGTTTGAAGATAATCACGAACGATGGATTTTCTTTGTTATTTTACTAAATAATAAATCAAATTCGTTATGCGATGTTTCCAGTCGATGTATCGATCTGCGAGTACGATATATCGCTTGGTCATATCTAAATTTACTGCATCGTAAACAACAAGGTGGTAGTCGATACACTGAAAGGATCTTTCTCTTCTCTCGAGAGATTTGTTTCTCAAAAAGAGTATTCTTTCGCAACGAGTTTACGTACATATGTAACGGAGATACGCGTCAAATAATACTATGCCGTAATGCACGTACACTCGACCTGCTTTTAAGTTTATTGGCGTAATTCGGTAAAATTAGTCGCGGTTTGAGAGTACCTTCGCGACGATACGATGTTTAAACCAATTATAGTAATCTATAGTAATATCAAAAAAGCAAAAAAAAAAAAAAGAAAAAAAGAAGAAAAAGAAAAAAAGAGAGAAAAGAAAACCTGCTTTATTTTCAGTGAAGATAATTAACGTCTGGGTAAACAACTATATAAATTGGACTCGATGAAGGTATCGGTGTGGCTTGATAACCGCGAGGTTGAAGATTAACGATCGAATCGATATTGACATTCGGAGTAAGAAAGAGAAAAAGAATAAGAAAAAGAAGAAGAAGAAGAAGAAGAAAATACCTTGTAAAAGCGACAAAATATGAAGAGAGTTAACTTGCCTCAGAACGAAAACGAGGCAGGTTCGGTCGACGCGACGGATTTGCAAGAAAAAATGAGGATGATCGACGTAAAGTCTTCCTCACCTACGAGTCTCTTAGCAAAGAACACTCTGTTGCTACCGAGCGGAGTCGTTTATGTAAAACAATTATCCAATGTAAGTTCGACGAGCGACACTGGATCGTCCACGAAGTCTTCTGGCTCGGCGACTGGTAAGTGACTCCTCTTCTTGACTAACCTCCTTCTCTCTCTCTCTCTCGCGCGCGCCTCCCGGCCTCTCCCTTCCCCCTCACTTTTTCCCGATTCTACTTACTCCTCACGTGAGGAATTTATAATTACCGAAAGTTCTCGTTAATTCGTACGAAACAACGATTATTAATAACGCAACCCATAGTCATGCTACGTCATCTCTGCTCATACCGAATATACTATATACGCGTTACGTATATCCGGTCATCCACTTGTATCATTTCGTTTGTTTCTCTGCCTTTCATTTATGCAACTCGTTTGCACAATTATTCACACGTTCACCCAAAGCGCGCGTTATCTATATACCTATGTAAATAGACTGCTCCGCGTCCGATCGTTTGGCCTTAATGGTACTACCCCTTCAATTACACTATATATTATATCTCTCTAGGTCAGCGACCCTTTTGCCTATCGATTTAATTTCACAAACGCGCTTCTCTTGTTCTTGTCAAAGCTCGTTTACGTCTACGATCGTTTTAGAGAAAAATAAAAGAACGAGATGACGACGAGAAGAACGTAAAGCAACTGTTATTGGAAGGAACACGCGCGATACTAGAGCGGCAAGCCGTTCTCTCCTCGGTATTATATTGATCTACCTGTTCCACCGTTGTATACCTATGTAGCAGACTGCTTCCTCCACAGTCTTGAACAATCTTCCACCGTGAGACGATCTCACCTTTGCCCGTGTTTTCGCTGCGATATCGATTCATTGCGCTCGTTTTGCTTTTCGTGACAGCTCGCTCGTTTCCTTATCGTCGATATTTACCGCAACTCGTCATTTATATTTCCTCGATAAAAGCCATCTCTATAGAAAGTATTAGGCATACTTTTGTTTTACGAGCTACAAAAGTCGTTCCTTTTCGACCGTAAATCCTTTTCGATTACGTCAAATATTTCAACGATCTTTTCTTCTCTCGAAAGAAACACGCGCAATGGTGTTGCATACGGTTCGTCGAACGTACGATTATATCGTATCTAGGAAATATTTTCTTATCGTCGTCCTAATTAATTGATTCCTCTTTGTTGTCGCGATACGCCGTACGCCATATACGCGTATCTCCGACGCGATCCTAACGATAATCATTAGACCGTACTATTATTATCCCATCGATTACCAGCCGACGTTGAAATTTCTTACGTTTCTTGGCAAACTCTAAACGAAGCGTTGCGTCATTCGATTCTATACGCGTAAAATGACTTTTCGAACTTACCCATTTATGGGAACTATCTGCTTAATAATGTTTGCTAAACAATAACTGACGTTTCGAAGGAATAAACCGATACTGAAACTCGATGTTTCGCAACTGTATTATGCTCGATGAGACCTGGCTTTGTCGGGCTAAATAAATATGTTCTATTGCATGTATGATTCAAGGTAACATACGTGGTGACCTGGAAAAATAGTCTTCATTTTTTATGCCTCTAATATATCTCCAAAGTACTAGTAATCGCAAATAAGTGCGGACTGTTACAGACGAAAAACAATCTTGTAAACTACGTCTTTTTTTATCCGTCCCGAAAAAAAAAAAATGGAGATTAAATCCGTTTCGTTCATCGATGCAGTTTGATAAATTTCGTGGAGGAAAAAGATCGATCGAATCGAATCGAATGATCCTGGAATCAATCGATGTAAAACAGAATGTCACAATGCTACAGCGTCTCTTTATTTTCCAACGTTGCGTCATCCGAGGGTTTTGAATTGCATATTCAAGATGGTTAGTAATTAGTCCAATTGCCAATTAGTCGTCTTTATTCCGAGTTGTTAGTCTCGCTCTTATACAGCACGCGTATTCGAGATTACACCGTGACTTAATTTCTCGAATATCGATTAACTCGTCCTATAATTTATACGTTTAATCAACGATATCGATCATAAATAAATTGATTAAAATCGTTCGGTTCTAAGTATATTTGTTACGCGTATACCTTTTTTGCTAATTATATTCTCTATACGTTTTGTAGGTAATCCGAGAAATAAGACAGCCTTAGCACCGGGTCATAGTGTTATGGACTGGATTCGATTAGGTAATTCTGGAGTCGACTTAACCGGAGTTGGTGGTATTCCACGTACTGTCACGTTAACCGAATTGGCTAATCATAACAAGCAGAACGACGCTTGGATCGCGATAAGAGGTACAAAGTATATTCGATGCTAAGCGATATTCGCGCGTAAATATTTGCACTTACTAATTTCGTTCGTTTGATCGCTTTTCTCTTTTGCTTTCATCGTTAATTCAGGCATTGTTTTCAACGTGACCCGTTACATGGATTTTCATCCTGGCGGAATCGACGAGCTGATGAAAGGAGTTGGAAAAGATGCCACGAAATTGTTCGATAACGTAAGGTCATCCTAACGAAGTAATGTCGTCTGACGCGTGTGTGCTCCTTATTGAACGATTATTATTCCCGAGGCACCCATAGATCGTTCGTTACAGGTTCACGCATGGGTAAATTATCAAAGTCTTCTACAGAAATGCGTCGTAGGTAGACTGAGTCGTCCAACCGCTTCGAACCTGTCCAAGACGATTGAAAAATCTTCCATTGCGAACGACCTCTTGAAAAGTTGTGCAAGTAATATATGCAATCCCGTTGATGTATTTAAATATTCATACTCTCCGGAATATTTACTTATACTCTTATAACACCGCGTTTATGTAATCTTTCAGCGCAAAGAAAAAGCGAAGAAGAAATCGGTTCTGATCTTTCGAAAATCAAGATGGATTGGCGACAAACCTCGAACACGATAACGCTCTTTTATCAAACGATAAACGACTATCAAGGTATCTACTATCGTATATCAAGGATAAACGATACCAAGCTCGTTTTTAATCTATCCTTTGAAAAGGATATCGTTATACACGAACTCGAGTTGGCCGGGGAAATCGAATGGCCACCTGCGTGGAATAGAAACTACGAAAGCATGGAAGTAAGTTAATTTTACATACTTTCACTTGATAATTGCACAGCAATTTTGACTCTCTTCTTTGCAGGTAGACTTTACTTTCAGGAAAAAGGATAAGACCGTATGGAAAACTCAAGGTAGTCATACCTTGTCCAGAGAGCCGATAACGAACAAGAGGGTTTACAAAGAGTACGAGGTACTAAGCAACACGTCCCTTTGCAAATTAGTTAACCTGCTGGTCCTACGAGCTGAAGATTCTTTAGAATTAATACCGAGTGGTAGACACCTGGAAGCAAAAATGAAAATCGCAGGTGAGCACGACGTCGTTAAAAACCTTCTCGGAAGAAAAATTACGTTCTTTTTTAACTCGTCGCAGGCGTCGAGATTTCTAGATACTATACGCCTGTACCGGCCTGTCTTCATCCGGAAGACACTGCACCGAATTATACTTCGGATTGTATCTGTCTCATGATAAAGCAGTACGAAGACGGTGCTCTTAGTCCATCCATAACAGCTTTAAAAGTCAAAGATAAGGTTACCTTGAGCAATGGACTTGGCGTCTTTGTCGTCGAATCCTTCGATCGTTATTCCGTCGTTCATATGCTGGCTGCTGGCACAGGACTAACGGCAATGTTGGGAATAATTCAACGGTCTCTTGCCAGGCGTAACGTGTAAGGATTCGATTGTATTCATTCGAATAGCGTTTGATCTCTCTTTTCATATAAGAGATTTATTCTCATGTGAAACACTTTTATATCTACGATCATCCTGTTGTAGGAAAAGTATCAATCTCGCCAACTTCAACAAAGACGAAGATAACATGTTCTACGTGGAGCAATTGGAGAGAGCTTGCAAAACGAATAAGTTAGTATATACGTACACACGTATATACATACGCGTCTATGCTTATGGAATTTTTTCTCTTTATCGCCGTTCGTTAATACTGTTCACAATTTTTAGATTGAAAGTCACGCATATACTGTCGCAACCGAGCGATTCCTGGAAAGGTAGACGTGGGACGATGTCCGACGAACTTTTGAAAGAATTAATAGGCAATTGTTCACCGCACAGTTGCGTCTTCGTTTGCGGTCCTAAAGGATTCCTAGTTTCTTCGAGAAAGTGAGTTATCGATGTATCTAATAATTAAGCTCGTTGTCCTATCGCGTCTTTGATATTTTAGATGTCTCCGTAATCTCGATTGGAAGTCCTACCAAATGTACGAGTTCGATGATTAAAATCATTCTAAAACTCTTTCATGTTTCAAGCTTGATCGACGAAGAATGCTGAAAATCTACGTTTAATTATTTCTCGTACAAATTCTCTCTGCGAATAGTTCTACGTTGGGATATTGAGAAAGTTATATTATTCATCCCATATGAAACTATTGCGCAACTGATAGAGCTTATTAACGTGAATAAGGAATTTGGTTGACACGCAAAAAGGGGAACGCTTCGTACTAAAGCTGGACTTATCGTACGTTTGACGTACTTGTTGAAAAATTAAACATAACTCAATTATACCGAAGTTTGTCTGCCTTGTTCGAGCTGGTTTAGTACAAAGAAAAAAAAAGCATTAAGCGTCTCTCATTCGATCATTACACGCATCATTAATATTTGCCAAAAGAATTGCGAATGAGATACGTCATTCTGTATGTCGGTACTTAGATTCGATATATGTATACGTTTAGAAAAATATTCGATTATATTTTCGAGAGAAGATTATGTATATTCTTCTAATGATCTTATCTCTCGGATGTCGGTGTTAAGCGAGTTTTAGAGTAATTACTACTTATCTTTTACAAAGTCTCTAAGTGCTCTACTATCGTCGTTGTTAATAATACTTCCATCCATATCTGTCCTGTCTTAAGCATTTATACTAAGTGGATAAAAGCGTAGAATATTTTTTTCTATATCTTAACGATAATATTAAGTTTAACGTAGACGAATTCTTTGGCTACATTCCTCTTATCTAAAATCTATCGTAAGTTTTATCAACGATATACCATCCTTTTCGAAACACCGTTTTATCAAGCAATATTTTTACACTATGCAAAAAAAAAAAAAAAGAAACCGACTATGACTTATAATAACCTATAGTTCAATCTTAGCTGTGATTAAGACGAATTACACAAATGTGATCCAAAAAAAAAAAAAAAGAAAGTCTTCAATGCGAACAAATCTCACGACGAAGAGTATTATACGGCATTAACAACGTTAAACGCGATATTTTTGGATATGTCAATTGCGAAGTATGGCAGAATTTTTATGGCGGAAATACTATTACATAGTTTTCTGCTAATTACTTCGATGGACGTTTCAATGGACGATAATCAATGTGACTCACTGTAAATAACAAAGAAAGAACTATTGTACGTTATCGAGAAAAAGAGAACAACCAAAAAAGTTACATCGCATCCTCCAACGTTTGACATTTCTTGAAAATATTAACTCTTAAGAACTGTTTGTACTATAAATCCACATATCGTATGGTCCAGTTTACGTATTTTTATGAGTTTGATGATATTATATGTGTATACGATTCTTATAGAAAATAAAAATGTACTCAATGGCCTAAAATTCGTTTACGCATCGTCCATTCATCATCTCCTCCTCCTTTCACAATTAATTACAGCGTACGAAAATTGCGATCGAAGAGTATACTCGCACCGAGCTTGTTTGTCTCGTACCGTATCAAAGCGTACTACTGTTTGTCGATCTCTCGATGCAACCAACATGTATACTTTCTATTAAATTCTCAAAAAGTACAAAATAAAAGAGAAGAAAGAGAGAAGGTTCATTAACGCAAAGAACGTTACAAATGCGGGTGGCAACGATCGATCGATAAGTAACGAATAATATCGCAAGGTTGTAACGAAAATACGATAAGCTCGGGATCGCTGGACGAACGCATGGGTCCAAAAAATCGATCGATTACGATTTACTATTTCACAAAGAGGAAAAGAGAGGGAGAGAGAAACGCTTAAAGATATTTCGCGGAGTAGAAAAAAAAAAATATCTGCACAGTTCTCTTTTTCCCATTCCGGTAGGAAAAGAGGGAAAACTTTTCACAAGTGCGAAACTTTCACGGCCGAGTTAATTTTCCGGTATGCCTATATACATAAATATAACACACACGCGTATACGGAGAGGACACACACGCGTCTACACAGTGATTATTGATCGTCGTAACTTCTTTTTCCCGCAATATGACGTAACGAGAGCACCGGCTGGGCAAAGACGAATGTCTTTTGGCTTCGCGTTGGTACAAGAAGAAAAATGCGTTGCGGCTTCGATAGCAAAAGTGCCAGAGGGATCGTTCGCGTTGACTTTACGCCGCATCCCCTTTCTACCGCGCTTGGCCTTGAGGATCTAGATCATCGGACGAGAGAACGATATGACCGATAAATAGAGAAACTAAAATGTAATTTGCGAAATGTCATGTTGCCCGACGGATAAAACTTTGTTAAGTATCTACAAATAGAATCTAACGAGCTAACGATCGAGAGAGCCGGTCCTTGAAATAACGATGAAGATGAGGAAAGTCATGAAGGATCCTTCCTTAAGAGGGATCCTTCGATTCGAATTAAGAGCATTCCCTTCCTTCGACTCCTTTCTCTTAAATTTCATTATCGTTCGTTGAATTATTCTAATAATCTACCAGACGCGCTGGAACTAAAACGAATTAGAGAAGTTTCTCAGACCAAGTTCTATGCTTTTAATTTTTCTTCAAAAGAACGGGAGAGAGAGAGAGAGAGAGAGAGAGAGAGAGAGAGAGAGAGAGAGAGAGAGAGAGAGAGAGAGAGAGAGAGAAAACGTTACTCAATCAAACCATTGCGTCAAAAGATTCTCTAATACATTATAAATTATAATAAATGACGTCATGCCGTTGATAATTGGTTTACGTAATTCATTATTCGATAGCAATTGTTTCATCGAAAGGTATCGGTATGTATGTAACGTTATCGAACCGCGATGCTTTTCACTTAGAAATCTATAGCGTGACGCTCTTCCGTTCCGTTGCATAGCGTTGGTGGTTGGTGCCGATTGAAAACTCGCGAAGGTATAACAATGGTCGAGATTTTTTTCTCGCGGCCAAGATATTTTCCACCATCGAGATTTTTTTTTTATCCTGCTATGCTTCCTTTTTTTTTTTTTTCTTTTCTAACGAGAGAGAAACGATTAAAAGAACTTTTTTATACGATATGCACGGTTTCGAATCAACTTCCAAGTGAAACTCGTTCAGCGTTTGTTTGTCTGGCTTATTCGTGAGTAAAATCTAAATACGATGTATAATATATGTACGTATACGTATATGTACATGGTATGCACGCGAGCAGCTTGTAAACATAAAGATATATATGTTTAGTATTTTCTACCTTATCATTGCACATGCAAATGGAGAAACATAATACTATTTACAGGAGAATTAATCCTGGTTTCTGCTCGGCCAACATCACCGCTGGACCGATGTCGAATACTGTCTTTATCGATCGAACAATGCATCGCAATGCGGTGAATGGTGCTTAAGTATTGTTCGAGCCTTGCAAGAGAATATCGATCGTTTCTATTCTTCTATCGTGATTAAGATAGTACTTCCACCTCTTTTTTTTATGCGGAAGTAACTATCGAAAGACAGATAGAGAGAGAGAGAGAGAGAGAGAGAGAGAGAGAGAGAGAGAGAGAGAGATGAAAAATCAGAAGTAAAGAAAATGTTATGGATACTATCTCGCATAATAAAATGGAATAAGAGTAGATGGAGTAAATATAAAACCCGACCTTTCCTCCTTCTTTCTCTCTCTCTCTCTTTTTTCTCAGCATCCAAATATAAAGAAGTATCCATCTCTTTGCCGTTCGAGCGTTTTTATAAAAGTCTGGCTCCTTTTTCCCTTTTCTTATTTTTCCTCCTTTCTTTTATTTTTTTCTCTTCTTCTTCTTCTTCTTCTTCTTTTTGCACCTTTCATTATGCTACATTACGCGTTACGCCTGAGGATGGAAGATGCATCCTTAACTCTTTCTCTCTCTCTCTCTCTGGTTTTTCTTAAGACGCAAGACTTTTATTTAACGGAAAGCGTTAATTCCATTTTCCGGCACGAAAAACGAGTTTCCTCCGTTTGCTTTCCCTTCTCTTTCTCTCTCTCTCTCTCTTTATCTTCTTTTTATCCTTCTCTGCTAGAAGCGCGAACTAGGTAATCTCAATGCATATCAACGTTCCGTCGAAAACGTGATCGATAATTAATCAAATGGATGTACGCTGTGCCGCAATCACTTGTCATTTTTTTAATCCACTTAAAAAAGCAGCACCGACCAGCAGAGCGCTGTTATTCAATTGATTATAGTCTGCTTCCTGTCCTATCCGAAGGTGAATTTTTTTTTTTTCGAAGGGGTGGAGGAGGATTGATATAAGGGATCGAGGAAGACCAAGAAGAAAAGCTTCTTTGACGCGACGGCTAATCCTAATCTCCTTTTAAATCTATCATGAGTCCTACGACCTCGTGCGCGTCTTGGATTTACGAGGCTTGCTCGCGGACGTTCGAGGTGTGCTAAGTAGAAAGAAAAAAGAAGAAAGGAAAAGAAAAGAGAAGATAGAAATAGGGTTAAAAGAACGCGGTCACGTGCCATCGCAATCGAATAAATTATAGAGCTCGTATTTTTTTCATCGAATTATTTATCCCCGAGCAAAAAGAAATATTTAATAAAACAGGAAAAGAAAACGGAGCGATCAAATGGCTTTTGGACATCTTCATTTTTCTTTCCGAGATAGTACACCACTGCTCCTTACGATGTAATTTTTATGTATTTCAACTAGTTTTTATTTCTTTTCCCTTTTTTATTTTTTCTTTCTCTCGCGTATTTAGCAACGGTTTATTAAGATTAATCGATTCTCAAAAGAATGTTCGTGACGTGGCACACGATGGAGAAGGAAACGTCGGTGATTTTCTCGCAATTTTTCAACGTGCATCGCGAGTACTGTTAATATAGAAAGAGAGAGGAAGAAAAAAAATAGGCAAAGGTGCGGAGCTTCAAATTCATTTTCTTCATTAATTACGAAACCGTGCTGACGACGTTTTTCAAACATTTTATGAATACCGCATGTTTTCCGTCTCTCTCTCCCTTTTTGTTTTCGAATTATTTTCGATTTTACTTTACTCGGTCTCTCCTTTCTTCCTTTTTTTACTTTGCGTGGATATTATTTTGCGAGAGCGGAAACGGAAGATGTTATGCAAGAGCGATGAATATACGGGATAAATATACATATTTTAATGATAAGCAGTCGCAAACTTCGTATACTTGTTTTTCCTTTGAGAAAAAGTTTAAGCAAACAGGCAAACGTGTGAATATTTATCGATCATAATTAATTCCTTCAACTATGTTCGTCATTATTATCCTTTTTCTTTTCCATTTTCCAATTTTTTTTTTTCCATTCGAAGAAGGAAAATCGAATCGATATGAAAATCTTTGATAATTATTTTTCGGTCGAGGGAACGAAAACAACGTTGTAATTTGTATCAACGATCGATTTTTTTAATCCCTTCCCAATCCTATCCGTTTCTCGCGCTTCATCCTTTCATGAATAGTAATGCGTTCGATAATGAATAAATCCGAGAAACAAAATGTGTTGCGCGTGGGTGACGGTGCGAGAAATAAATAACGATCTTCTGTGGGCTCTATAGGACAAAGAAAAACAGAGGAAGAAAGAAAGCAAAACGGTAAAGTAATACAAGTAAATTTCATTCAAGGTTCGTTTAGGCGAATGGTGTTAATGAACGAACGAACGAACGAACGAACGAACGAACGAACGAACGAACGAACGAACGAATGCGTCGAATCCATTTGAGATTCTCTCGTAAGGTAAGTTTTAAGCTTACGACTGTTAGAAGAGAGAAGAGATTTCGTTCTCTAGCATTCGCGTTTCAATTAGAGATCCCGATGCTCGCGTATATTCCAGTTACTTTAACGTCCCTATCCGAACTTTACATCTTCTCGAAGTCGTCGAGAATACGAGGGTTTTCTTTTTCAATGGACGTTTTGCGACGAAGTTGTAGGAAATTTGAAACGCATACAATGAGGGATGGATGACGAAAAAAGAAAAAGAGAGAAAACAAATCGAACACTCGTTATTCCTCCATCATCGAATTCTCGTTAATACTCGTTGGGACAAAGGTGATCATCTATGCGATTTGAAAAAAAATAGAAAGAGGGAAAGAGAAGCTGAGGAAGAAAAGGAGTGAAAAGAAAAGGGCGATACGCGTGATCGAAGGGAAGTCAAAGAAATGGAGTAGGAAAGGGAAAGATAAGGGTGACAAAACCAGAACGGAGCAGAGCGGAGCAGAGCAGAGCGGAGCAGAGCGGAACAGAACGGAGTAGAACGGAGTAGAATAGAGTAGAGCAGTGTAGAGAAGAGAACGGAAGAGAAGGGGAGCGGAAGGAGTCGGGGGTGTCGCGGGGGGTGCCGATGTATCCGAGGGGGAAGCTTAAGCATAGGGATGCTGTGGGCAGAGAGCTGTTTCAGTCGCGCGACGGCTCTCGCCCCGGCCAGTCGATCGAGCTCTTGCACAAAAGGGAGAGAGATACACGTTTCTCTCTCTCTCTCTCTCTCTCTCTTTCTCTCTCTTTTTCTCTCTCATTCTATTTCTTCTCGTCCTGTTTGCTTCTTCCTTCCAAAAAAAAATTTGTCGTCGAAAAATAATGAATCGCACACAGTGAGACGAAAAATCTTTCTCTCGTCGTTCACGAACGTTTCTCTCGAGACTAATCGCGTCGATCAAAAAATGGTGTTTCTCGGTGTTCGATTATTCTTTAACGCGGGACGGCTAATATTTGGAGGATAAATCGGGAGAGGAAAGAGAAAAATCCTGCAACCACCTGTGTTCCCAGGACAAACGCGCCAAGGATGTCGCTCGTGTTGGCTTCGATGTAGTTTACCTATATCTCTTCCTGGATTAAGGGATACCACGGATTAAGGATTTCCACGTACGTATCTTTCATTTTCGAATATAAAATAATAAAATTCGAGAGAGATCATTCGTAGAAAGCCGATAATATTTTAGTCTTGCGAATACGAAATGCATTCGTTTGACATCCTGCCTGCTATTTTTTTTTTTTTTTTTTCCCTTATAAAAATTCGTATACCTTTTCGAGGACGATCGATTCTGTTTTGTACATAAAGATCTCGCATTCTTTACGACAGAAAGGTGGAAAAAATAGCGTGGAGTATGAAAAAGCGTATTTTCGCGGTTAAAAGACTCGCGAGGGAAGAACGAGAGAGAAAAAGAGAGAAGAGAGTAGCAAGATGCGGGACGAAAAGTGACGCGTCACATGGTACGGCTGCTGCGCTGGATCACTGGCGCTCTTCTTCTCCCTCGTTACCTCTCGACAAGCTCGAACCTCGATTGTTGTTTCCGTCGTTGTTGCGGTTGCTGCTCGCTTTTTCTTTTAACGCGAGAAACGTTGCCCTTCTCTCCTCCTATTTTTCTACAGTAAAATCTTTTTACGAACCTTTCAATGGTCGTCGCGGTTTTCGTGCCTATCGTAGAGGCATTGTACTCGTCTACGTTTGCGAACGAATCTATGCAGAACTTCTATATACTCAGAATTTTGAGATTTCGCGTTAACTAACTGGACCTAATGAAATTTCGTTAATATTAATCGTCTGTGCGTGTAGCTTTCTTAAAAGCGCACAGAAGCGCGGTAGAAACGCGAGCTTGTATTCTCTGGCTCGGAGTACATACGTTTAGGAAATTATTTTACCATCCGGTTAAATATTCCTCTTTGAATCGTTTCCCCGTTGGCTTCGTATATTTTATTTGCAAAATTCCCCTCCTCCCTCCCTTTCTCCTCGTAGCAGAATACTGTATTTTATCGAGAAACAATTCTATACCACGGATAATAATATTCTCTATCGGCTGGTACGAAATTAGCTCGCAACAAATCGCAGGTAGAGGATACATACGTACATATATACATGTGTATGAATATATATATATCGAACGATTAACTTATCGTCTCGTTAATTTAATTTCCTCTTGGCTTTATGGTTTCATTAGAAACCGTGATTAATTAGTATAGCGCCATACCTGCTGGATATTGTAGGTTAATTACGCGCTCTTGGCACAATATCGGCGTCTATCTACGGACGTTCTCCGCCTCCGAGTTATCAGAGGGACTCGATCGGGAAGCCGATTACGCCTTTCTGCTTTCCGCACGTTTATACCTTGGAAACTTCCTTGGTTTTTCGTGACAATGAAATCGTTACGTTAACTCCAGCCGTTGCTCTGGCATACTTCGCCAAGGAAAAATCTCTAGGTGGTAGATCGATCGATCCATGGATCGATAGGATAAATCGATCGAAAGTAAAGCCTCCTCCATCTAAAACGCGTTACATTAGCAATCCGAGCGTTGCCGAGTTCGTTCGCGTAAACTAGGTCGAGAAACGTTTGATTGTTTGTTCCGTGCTTCAAGTCGATTTCGAAAGCTGATACAAATATGCTTCTGCAATGGGAAGAGAAGCGCGCGAATTGAAATTTCGACTTCAAAGTGTAGGAGCGTTCGCGCAAGGGGGTCGAAGACCGCGAATGCGTTCTCGCAGTTGAATCGATTGTAAGAGGAAAGAAAAACTCGGCGAGAAATGTAAATAATTCCAAACGAGTTTTATCGGTTTTAAATTAGCGCAGAGGAAAATAAAGAGAGCCGACGTCGAAGAATCCAAGTTTTCTCGATAGGAAGTCGAGAGAGGAGGCGTAAACATCGACGTTTCACGAGACAACGTTCGCCACTAATCATATTTCCTCAAGCCCTTCCCACACTCCGTGTCCTTCCAGTAATTAGATAACGTAAATTTGCACTATGTCGATACGAAGATAGAAAGACAAAGAGCGGGAGAAAGAGTGAGGGGGGAATAAAGGGATAAAGTGGACAGTGGCTCTTGAATCGCCAACTCGTGCATGTATCGAGAGGCTCGATTTCTCTCGAGTCTAGTTTTTCGCCTTCTTTTTTTCTCTTGGTTTTCTCGTGACGACGCGTAAAGCGTAGCTCGGTCAGCGGCTATCGATTAAAAGCTACGCCGCGTGAACTTTGTCGTGGGTACTTTGATGGAAAGGAAATTAATGAATCAAAATTAACGGCGCGCGAGAACAAGGATTATCGGTTGTCGAGTGGTATTTGAGAATTGAAAAAACATTTCGCAAGGATCGACTCTTGCCTCTCTTTTTCTTCCTCTCTCGTTTACCCATAAAAGTGGAATACGATCCGGACGCGGATGCACGTTCGCTCGTTTAATCGATAACTTCTCACGTTTTCCCTCGTTTTAGCTTCTTCTACTCGTTCTACGAACAAAACCTAACAAATGATCGCGTTAAAGGCCGAGGGATCAAGATTAAAGTCTTCCGAGAGATTCCGCGCTAAGATCTTTCCGGCGATAAATAAAACGTTAAGCGGATACGTATTATTTCGTTCGGTCGCGTATGAAAATGTGCAAAAGTTACGACTCGAAGAGTACTTTATAAAGACGGCAGTTGTCTCTCGACTCGAGAGAGAGAGAGAGAGAGAGAGAGAGAGATTTTCTTTCTCTCGAGTACGATCCACTCTTTCCTCAACTCATTTTCACCAAGTGTTCTTGAAATTTTGCGTATTCCATAGCATTAGGTTCGCTCGGTGAATGCAACAGAGATCTGGTAAAAGGTAAAATTCCAAAAGAAATAAAACGTCTTTGAAAGTTGGAAGAAGAACGAGGAGAAGAAAGTAGCGGAACCGTGCGAAATATCGTCTCGAATTTAAAGTAGCGTAGATCGGACAAACTCCCTTCTTTTTTAATATACCCTTTAATATACCTCGACTCGATGCAAATAAACGTCTCTCGACGAGTTCTCGTCGCGCTATAACGATATAATAATTCCTACCTCTAATTGGCGAGTCACCGAAGATTAATACGTTTTTCTTTTGCCAAGATTACCGCAGTGAGAGGATAAAAAGATAATAAAAAGCAGGGAGCAGAGAACGAGGAAAAGGAAAGAGAAGAAAGAAAGAAAGAAAGGAAGAAAGAAAGAGTTGCAAGTAAAAAACGGAGGAAAAATTTGAGAAAGGGCTTTTTTCCTCCTCGCTCGTAAGTAAGAAAGGTAACAGGGCCGTTATGGTTGTTCGCGAAACGAATACGCGAGGAGAAACGAGAAACATTTTCCTCGGAGAGAAATGCGTTTTCTTACTCGCTCGTGTCGCCTTCGCAAGTTTTAATGACCGTGGGAAGTGGCATCTTAAAAAGGGTTGTAGCGTTTTCACGCCAAGAGCCCGAATCTCGTCGCGCAGCTTCTCGCTTTTTGACGGATTTAGCGTGTGTTATACTTCCTCGCGTCCGTCATCGCGAACCGCTAATCCTTTGATCCCCGAACGAGAGAGAAAAGCTCAGGTTCGACGAAGCATTAATGACTTGGACGTGGCAAAACGATCGAGGAGTAGCGGCGACCTTGATGACATTTCCTTTCGTCTTTTTTTCCTTCTCTATTTTTCCATTTCTTCTTGAAATCTCACTCAGGGAATATACATTTTCCTTTAATCGCTTTTAGAACGTATTTCCTACTAGTTGCGGTAAGCTACGGTATAACTTTTAACGACGACGACGACAGAGAAAGCAACGTCTTGAATCTTGTCTTAAAATCTCGACGATCTCTTCTTTGTTTCCCTTTTTCTCCTCCTCCTCTTCGTGTTCTCCTTTCGCTTTCCGGCAAATAATAGACGTTGCAAGATGTAACGATAATACAGTAAATACGCTTGGAAGGAACCGTCGAGGTAGGTCTCTTATCATTTCTCATCGTGGTCCTAAAGGGATAGCAAAGAGAAATGATTAAAAAGGAATCGTGTTCAGGACCTGAGTAAATATCTCGACCTAACTCTATTGCATCCTTCGTCCTCTTGCTCCTGCACTTCCTTAAGCGACACGAAAAGCAGAGACCGGTCTCGTTTTCCCTTTTCCACATTAATGAACTTAACGAGTGACTCCAAGGAGCTTCTCGAGTGGCTCTCTCTCGACTGTAAACGCAGGCTTTACGAGCGTCTCTTCGTCGAACGAACGAACGAACGAACGAACGGAGCTTCGATTCTACGACTATAAAAGTTCTCTTCTCGCTTTCTCGCTTTCTTTCTTTCTTTCTTCCTTTCTTTTCCATTCTTTCCGTTCTCAATGGTGTAAATCGTGATTCTCTGCATTGTTCAATGTGTCTCGGCGAAGAAGAACCTTAAAAACTGGGGAAGTCACTGTGGGAAGAATCGAGATCAAAGATCTCTTCGAAATTTCGATTATGATCGAAAGCTGTGATCTAGGGTGACGATGCTTTAACGAGTCGGGTGAGTTTCCAACGCTTTGTCGAGAGCACTTTTGCTCGGATGTAAAAAAGAGCGAGATTAGAGCTTATAATTTTTAATAACAAAATTACATCTAGCAAAGAACTGTGTCTGGTTAATAAATCTGTTTTCGGATTTTACAACGTGAAAGTATCGCGAGAGAAATATAAAACGAGTTAAAAAAGCAGCTTCTCTTTTTCGCTTTCGTTGGTCGTGCGGAATATTTTGAATAATGACACATGACTGACTGTTAATTTAGCGCCAAAAATTTTTTCTTTCTTTTAGTCCTTCTCCCGTAATTAGCCTGTCGTTTCTCGTCGTCGCCGTCGCCGTACGATCCCCGAACGCTGGGATCTTTCGCCTCGAACATGTACACGTAATTATGAGAATTACGATCCAGCTACTTATTGCTACGTGACATAATTATCGCGTCTCCGTCGAACTTGGAATCCAGTCGATCGCGAGTCGAGTAATTGTGCCGAGAAATATCGATTAGTACGGTGGCTGATGATATCGTTTCTACTTTTCGGCTCGGACGAAGAATACCTACGTATATCGAATCTCGAATCGCATTTGCAACGAGTTATCAAGTCGCACCTTAAATCGCGCATCTTTCCGAACGAAAGGAGGTTAACCGTAAATACGTAGTTGACGCGGTATATCGCGTTCGTCCTTAAAAATGCAGTTACATTTCTCGGAGCACACCGGCGGCATTAATTTTGAATTTTCTTACGGCGAGGCGTTGAGCGCTAACGTAGCTTTTTCCACGCTGATGTCCCCCCCCTCTCTTTTTTTCTCTCGCTTACTCGCTTTCTCTTCGTTCCACCAAAGTGTCGACAAGACGATAAAATAAACGTTAACCGGAGTACCTTGCTCTACGGATCGCGAATAAACTGTGGAAAGTTAGATAGAGAAGCGATAATTTAGCGGCTCTCAAAGGAGCCAACGTTTATAATTCGTTCGAGCGTAGAGAATCCGCGTGAGCGTTTAAATTATACGTACGAGTGCCGGTAATGTGGCTTCCGTTGATTCGTCAGTTTATATCCCTCGCGTTAATTATACTCACTTTTCGAGAAGGAACGTTCCTTTGACGAAGAAATTAAGAGAAATTCTTTCGTTCCGTTTCGGTGAACGGTCGAAATAGCGCGCAGCTGTTATCGATCGCACGTGTAACGCGTAATTACGAGAGGTCGAAGGGTTTCTTTCTCGGCCGTGAGAGATCGTGTCAACGACGCAACCGACGTTGCTTCTATAGACTATACGTGCTAATTGCCTTATCAATTTACGCAATGTTTGCACATAAAGGAAACTGTATGTATCTACGTTTACCGTCACCATGCTCCTATTACCACGGATACATTACCTTAATTATGATATCAGGCATTATCGATTTGTCCGCGGGGATATGACCGATTTTCCACTCTCAAGCACTTTACGAGTTACGAATGAATCGATGATTCCCTCCTTTCTTCCTTTTCCTTTTTTTCCAATCGATTTGCCGCAGGATACCGCTTCGAGATTAAAGAAAGCACTCCATGCTTTTTTTCACGTCGCGATACGTTCGAGAAAATGCTGAAAGATGCGAAAGGGCTTAGTTAAATTGCGAACGAAAACTCGAACCAGATAGAAAACATTGAAATTGTTATTTCGACTTAACGCGCCTCGCTCTTGCGTATTATTGACTTTTCTCGAAAGAGATATGAAAGCGAAAATTTAAACCGATATCAAAAATATGAAAGACTCTTGAATCGTTCGAAATGAAAGAATTTTTTTTTAGATCTCTCCAAGTGCGTTTTTCCGAAAAAAAAATTATATAAAATCTAATTATATAGTTAAACGCGATTAGTGGAATTTAGGTAGAAAAAAGAGAAAATATTTTAGAAACGCACCGAGATATGCAGCCATCAGCCCGGCAGTACTTGCGTTACAAGATTTACAATTACATTTCGATAGGTCGCAAGTAATACCGACTCGGATCTCACCACGTGAAGGTTGCTGCATGCGGAGATCCACGGACTAATAACATACTAATTAGTCGCGTTTAATGAACCTTCGTTCGACCCGGTCAAAGTCGATCGAGGGTCCATCGAACGCGACTTTGCCCTAACCTACCCGGTAAAAAGCATGGAATTTTAATTATTATCAAGTATCCGTTTTAAAAGTGCAACGAAACTATTTTTTTCTAACTATCTCTATATCTGATTATCATCATTATTACATACAATCTGTATACTTCGAGATATATACAAAGTATATGTATTTTATAGTTTACATATACAAATTTAATTTAACTCCAATTAAAAATTTTTAATTAAAACTAACACATTTCCAATCATTTTCGTCGCTGCATTATTAAATAAGAAATTGGACATTTTTCAAAATTAAGATGATTGGAAATATGAGAATTGATCTTTTCATGAATAATTACCATCTTATCAATGGCATTTATTTATGAATCGACCAATGCTTGAACCGATTCCATGCTTTTTAAACTATCTTAACACCTAAGCAGCAGATAATCGACCGATTTGCTATTATTGCCTTAAATTAGCCTTAGACATAACTTAACCTTGGAACTAGAATTCTTAATAGTACTATTAAGATTTAAGCGTAAAAATATGAAGCAGAAGATGATAAAAAGCTGAAGCATAAGAGTTGCAACGAGCATCATGCATCCCACCTTATAGTTATTATATTCTTATAAATTAACGATGTAGAAATGAAAAAGATTTTTAAAGAATAACCTTGCTGAAAAATATCGACCAGCGCGAGGACCACTATGCAAGGAAATGCGCTATTTATTTTAAATAATATAATATGAAATTATATTTAAAGTTGGAAATTTCCATGATCAAGCATGCATTTTAATCGTCGACGATCTGAAGAATAGAATATAGAAGCGTATTAAACCTATTATACCATAAGAAAGAAATACTACAAAATTGTATAAACGTGCAAGAGTATGACTATTTTATTCTATTTTTCCATCGATACTATTCATGAAAAAAGCAAACCAGATCTATCCAATGATTGAGGTAAAACGCCTGAAATATAAAGTACCAACAATTAAATATTTGATTACTTCAACGTTGAATTTATTACCAAACTAAAAGATATTATGGATTTGATAAATTGTAAATTTAATGAAGTAGAGCATTTTAATAAATAAAAAAAAAGAAGCTTCGGTGAATCTTGAAAATATATTAAATTATATTCGTCGTAAAAGACCGATCGTAAATAATTATATCTTGTATATCGAATATTTTGTGGTTGACAACAGCAGTCATTTTAACTACGAGCTACCTGAAACAGAAAGAAAATGTATTAGTCATACGATATTATAATCCAATAAATATTTAAACGAGCATGCACATTCGCTTGACGTGCCAATATGCAGATGCACTTTTCAATTTAATTCCCTGTCTATTTCTATCAATAAGATCAAATTTGAACCCGCGTGATTCTTCGTTAGAACATTGAATATTAATACGATCGAGAAATATGAAAAATATCATATTTGCAACAAGAATCGAAGATATATGAGTATATGAAAAGAAACCTAAAAAAAAAAAGATCTAAAAATAAAATATATGTTAATTAATACAAATTAATACACACATCACCTTCAATTATAACAATTATTACTGACGAGTAATACGACAACGTGGTTAAATAGACCAAAAGCCATTAACGAAGGGTTCGCCATGGCGACAACCTTCGAAAAATGACTCGTAGTCGATAGTTGCCCTCTTGAGCCACATTTCGTGGGGGCCTCTTCGGCAAATAGCCTCTTCTTGCTTCGTGCCCTAACCACTGCTTTTTAAGGGCATTCCCTAAGCGCGACCCGTATGAAAATTAAAATTATATATATATATATATATATATGTGTATATATATATATACACACATATATATAGATATATTTCACGAAAACTATCCTAGCCTGTGGACGATCAATGAACCGAAAGAATTCACCAATCGTGCTCATTCACACAGGCACATTTACTCGAATGCCCTAGCAGATATTCAATGAATCTAATCGATGCACCTACTACCAACCCTTCGCGAAAAAATTATTATAAAATTATGATTTTACTCTTTTACGTATTTGACTATTTTCGTTTCGTATCGTTATTGTTTTTACTTTACTACGCATACGTAATAAGTTATATATTGCAAAAATCGCGAGAAAGTCGAAGGGTTAATATATACTTAATACTAAGTATCAAACACGTTCCAAATTCTTTGCTAATTTATTAGAAATAAATTTCGTAAGAAACGCAAAGACTTTAAAACTGCTTGATACTGATGTATCTCGTAATGCAAAGCTTTAGCAAGATATGGAGAGAAAAAAAAAACGAGCATGCTGATAAATTTGTAAATATGTTAAAGCTTTGCTAAGTCTTTTCTGTCGATCTTACCTACTTAAAATTAAATACACATTCGCACAGAAAAAGCTACCTGCCTGCCTAAAAGCTATATTTAAAAAATAGCAAAACATTCGTTCCAACACATACACTCCACGATTCTCTCACATACCACCAGGGTGCAAAAAGCCTACACTAGAGAGTATGCCCCGGGGCACCTCCGACACCCTAGCTCAAACGCGTATTTTTTCTAATATATTGGGAGTACGTACCAATTGCTGTAATCGACTGTCAACGCTAATGATTATTGCGTTAATAACTAAGGCAAAAATACTAGTATATATTAGTATATATGCGTACTAATGGTATACGAGTATTTGAAAAGTTTTCACAAAAATGTGATAAATTTACTATGCAAAACGATATTAATAATAATATACTCTAACATAATATATGTATTTATTTAAAAACATTATCGCGAAACGATGTACGATCCACCACCTAACACGCACACACAAGTGAAATGTACATCGTGCGCAATCATTAACGCAACGACAGTCGCCAATAAGGGGAAATTTAAAAACTAACCATACCGACTGTTTCTCACCCATACGAGTAACACCTGGGTACACGTATAAATGAGAACGCAGAAAGTATGGGGGGAGAAACGGGAATTAGTTTGTTAGAAGCTGAAAATCCTGATCTAAAAAATGATTAAGTTATTCTAGGGCCTACGGGCTATGACTCTACGAGTCTCTTTGTCTTTTAGCAATGACTCTACCGAGACTTTCTTTTATAGAAAATTTATTAAATATTTCATGAATTTATTCGATAGTAATTAAAAACCTCGGACGATTCCTTTCAACAAGTGGCTATTCTAATTATAGAACAAGATCATATTTGCCACTCGTTTACCAGAATCTATCCGTCGCGTTTGTCTTCTTGTTTATTTATTAGTACGTCGATACACGTAAATATATCGTAGTAAATCGCGATTGAATATACTAGATACGGAGCAATGCGTGTAACGTGAATTACGTTACATGCTTTTTAAACGAAATCGGGTAAATGAATACCCGATTTCACCACTAATATCGCGTGCAAGGTATCGTAACAAGTGCTAATTAATTGCACTATTAATTATGAAACTATTCGCGATGAAACAAGAAGATCCTATCCTGACCTAATAAACACGCAATAACAAATAAACCACTCGCGAGTAAATCCAAAAGAGGAATTACTCACGGTCGTACTCGTCAGTAATATAATAAAAATTACAACCAGTAACTCGTGCCGAGTCGGACCTTTCGTCCTCGACATGATTGAGCACTGGAGGGACTTAAAATTTGTTCACTCACTACTTAAGAAGTTCTACGATGGCTCCAAAACACTCGTCCGCGTTGTAAATGGGGGGAGTCGGTCCTCGTGACGATGAGCCAGGTTGATCCATAATAGGTTGAACATAAGCTAGGTCAACGTCCTCGTACTCCGATGAAATAGGATTATAACGATGATTTGAAAAAAAAGAAAAAATTGAAAAGGAATTAAATTTATTGTAATAAAAACAAACGATAAAAATTATTAGCTACGATATTTATCAATTTATTACTCACCAATATTCTTCCTATAGAAGAAGTAGTTTTTCACTAATCTTCAATGATGCACTGACTCTAATACGCGAACAGTCTGTGCGACTGTTATAAAATAAAAATACTTTTGACGAACAAACTCTAACATCAAGCAATCGCGAACCGCGGATAGATTATTACGGACGAACGATGCTTCTAATTCGCGATTTTGACTTTATCTGAACGATACAATACTCCATCCATTGCCACGCGCACGATTGCAATGACGATCTGGAAAAGAAATATAGACGAAGGAATTAGTATCGTTTATATAATACAAATTTTTTTTTTTTTTTTTTTTCATATTAAAGAAATATTTACAATAGAAATTTACTTACTGGAGTCTTTGTTGATCCTTCGCACGATGAGCATCCTGCTCCAGGATAACGACGAAGGATTCTTCTTTTATTCGTCCTACATAAAAAAAAAAAAAATAATAAAATTATTAGTATCATTGCGTTAGTATAAAAAATTATTAACATTATCGAAGAAACGTTAAAAAAAAAAATTTACTTACCGGAAGTACTGTCGATCCTTTGCACGATGAGCATCCTGCTCCAGGATAACGAAGAACGATGCACTAACACTCGCGAATTTTTATCGACTTGATTTATTTATTGCTTCGAACACTATTGTAACACTATTGATCTGTAATAAAAAAAAATTAATACATCAGTATCGTTGTTAGAATAAAAAATATTTTTAATTCTTCAGAAATTGTTCAAGAAAGAAATTTACTTACCGGAGTCTTCGTTGATCCTTTGCACGATGAGCATCCTGCCCTTCGTTGACGAAGTATGACGCAATAACTGACACAAACACTGACTTTGTTTTATAAATTTCCATTAATTCTAATTTCACTTTTATTCCAAAGTAGTTGATATTAAATAGAGATGTCACGAAAAAAAAAAAAAAAAAACATTGATTCTAAGATCACCTTATTTATGACACTATCACAAAAAATCTGGAGAGCTGGAACTTGGAAAAAACGTTGGCCTAAAACATAACCTAAAATTTATGAAAATTTGTTCTATTATAACAATCGGTAAAAGACGATAAATTAATATATATATATATATAATATATATGATATATATATATATTAATTATAATTAAAATATTTTATAATAAAATATTAATCCGAAAGATATTTGATCGAAGTCTCCCACTTTCGGAGATACGTGCTCACGCGTCGAAGTACTTTATAAAACTGAAGAGATTTCGTCGATCACCTTGTAGAGCGCGACGCTCAATTGTTTCTTACCGAATCGTTTCCCGGAAATTTAAGGCCCGTTTCTATTTACATGTCGAGTATTATCTATCTCTCTCCTTTAATATCCTTTAAGAGATATACTTACGTATGTTTGCAATACGTGTGACGAAGAGGAAGCGTTTATAGAATAAGATCGACTTCGAGTTTTCTCAATTTGTGGAATTCTTGAAATCTGAAAATTGTAAGATTGCATTAGTCGAGTATAAAAATATTGTATGTACGTATGTATATATAGATATGTCTCTATGTATTGCGAATATTCAATGCGTATTATAATATATATATATATATGTGTGTGTATGTATATATATGTATATATATTATATATATACATATTTATATAAGATATATATAAATTACAATTAAAATATTCTATAATAAAATATATATCCGAAAGATATTTGATCGACGTCTCCCACTTTCGAAGATACGTACTTCCGCGTCGAAGTACTTTATACGACTGAAGAAATTTCGTCGATCACCTTGTAGAGCGCGATGCTCAATTGTTTTTAACCGAATCGTTTCCCGGAAATTTAAGCCGCGTTTCTATTTACGTATCGAGTATTATCTATCTCTCTTCTTTAATATCCTTGAAAAGAGATGTATTTACGTATACAATGAAAAGAAAGTGTATATAGAATAAGATCGACTTCGAGTTTCTTCGATTCGTGGAATCTTTAATTCTGAGAATTGTAAGTCGGTTAGTGGATTATAAAAATTATTGTGTGCGTATATATATATATATGTCCTTTGTGTGTACGAATATCCAATGCGTATTACATATCATATATATATATATGTATATATATATATATATCATGTAAAGTAACGAAATATGACGAAAAAAAGAATCGAAAAAAAGAACATATGCGAACATGTACGAACACTACTGACCTAAATCAATTCTAAGGAAAAATATTGGCCGACTGACCTATTTAATTTCTTGGGAAATACTTGTTTTCAATGCCAAGGCAGGCGACAAAAAAATCTCTTATGTACTAGCACGCATACATACGAATGTCTTCGACCGAGCTCGCCGGTTACAAGCGTTAATAAAAAACTTTGTATGTATGAGCATCTCGATGGAAAACTTTCTTATATGTACGTATACATACATTTCTAAATTCTTAGAAAAGAGCAAACTTATTTCCGCACAGGTTTGTAGGTAATGTATTGTCTTCGTTCTAAAAAGAAACGGAGGCATTAACACTCATCGAATGGACGATATTTTTCCTTTTAACTTTATTCCGTTAACTCATTTATAAAATAAATAATTTCGCAATTATTATTTTAATAATTTCGTTAAAATTCTATGGGGTATTTTACGAAAGTATTCATCAACCTGATAGACCGAACAATCGTTTCAAATTGTTTTCCAGTATGGCGGGTAAGCCGTGTGTAAAAATGAATTGCATTCTCGGTCAATTTGTTGCTATAGTTGAAAAAAGTTAATAGATATACACGCACGTACGACATTCGCACGGAGAGATGCGTAAAACGTTACGATTGATATAAAACTCCAAAGAGAATTGAAAAATACCATTCCTGTATAAAAAGTTATAGATATGCGAAGCTTTTCTCGCGATGGCGAACGCATAAGACACGCTCTTTGCAATCGTGTTTAAAAAAGCAGAAAATAAAGGCACAAACAAAATAATAATAAAAAACAGAGAGAGAGAGAGAGAGAAAGAGGAGGATAACTCCTACGGTTTCATTGGAAAAGCAGAGTTTCGTCCATACGAAAACTTGATCCCCTCCTCCTCTTGCTGTATGTTTTCGTCTACTCGTGTCCACATCCTCCTCGTCGTCGTATGGAAATAACGTTTCACTTTTTTATTCCATCCCATGTTTCGTATGCACATCGAGAGAGGCACCTCGTATTTTCGACTCTATTCGTTTATTGGCAATGGACCAAAGCTGCAGAACACACAGCGGTATAGAGCAAAATTACTATCTCGTGTTTACATCTTTTTTCTCTCTTCCTCTATCTCTCAATTCTCTGCCTCCCTCTCTCCCTCGCTCTTTTCTTTTTACTTTACTCTTTTCCCAACTTACACCGAGTTTCATGAAGAAGAGGCAATCGGCCGTATCATTCCACCCACCTATTCTCTCCCTCTCTTTATTTTGCTTCCATTAAATCGAATTTATTCAAGGCACTAGCAACAACGATAATTTTCTTCACCTGTTCTCTCTTTCTCTCTCTCTCTCTCTGCCTCGAAACAAATGTACCGAGAAACCTCGTCCGAGAAAATCACGACGTTCCGGCGAAGTCATTTATCGCATCAAGATCATTAGTTCTCTCTCCTTCTTCCTCTTTTTTCTTTCTTTCTTTCTTTCTTTCTTATTTTTTCTTTTCTTTTTTTATCTACGATCGCGACGCACGAATGCCTTATGCAATTACTGTAACGAAGAGTAGCGATTCGTTGGCCCGCTACGACGACTTTCGATACGGAAGGAGAACGTTCCAATTTTGTTCAAGTTCTACCTGGATTTTCCAAATGTATTCGCGTGCGCGCATATGCACGCGCATGTGTTGCAAATATTTATCGAAGGTAGTCGGAGAAATTGGCCGGAGAAAATCTATTCGAATTTTCTACAAAGTTTATATCCAACGTATAAGGAAGATGTAACGTTTGAACGTTTTATACCGATTACACGTGCGGTACAGCAAACCGGAGTATCAAATTCAAAAGAGAATTTATTTCCGCATGATTTCGATTGGAACGAAATTTTAGTCGAAAATTTACGTAGAGACGTTAACATATTGTTGACCGGTTTACTCGGTCGATGCACGATGCATGCAATTTATGCAATTATTAATCTACAAAAATGTACAACTCGTCGTTATAGAATTACTCATCGCGTTGGATAATATTTCACTTAATGTCGACATCATCGATTTTCCTTTTTCATATATTAATAACGATTTTAATTCGATCGTAACACGGGAATATAACGTATTACTTTTTGCAGATAATAGCCGGTCAATAAAGCGTTAATACGGAAGTTGCGAATGTCCGTCGCCTAGTTCCTTTTTTCTCCATCCGTTTGCTCGTATTCGACGTGTTTTGTTCGCTTTTGAATTTGAACGAATGAAACAGTTCGGAGAATATTAAAAATTAGGGATATAATACATATATAGAGATCGCGAGCCCTTGTATTCTCTCTTTCCTCCATTCTCCGAGCATTTACCTTTCGGTCCAGATATACAAGGGAGATATATATATATATATATAGAAAAGAGGAATGGTCGGAGGGATGAGTAGTTCTGCGGCAAATAAATTGTCGAAGGTCTCTTTTTATCTATTTCCTTTTCTCTCCTATCATCAAGTCGACTTTTGTCGCGCTCTTTTCTCCTTTTCCTCTCTGCTCGCGGCCTGCTCGTTATCCTATTTTCCTTTTCGCCTTTATTTACGACATATTAAATTTCCATTTGCGCGACAATACCGTACAAAACGAATGCAAGAGTGCGTGCATCATCGAGCGAGCTTTATCTATCTATATACGTACACACACACACACACATCTCGTTCAACAACGTAATCGCTTTTGTCTACGACGAAACATCGCCGTTTCGTCGTTACTACCCCTCTCTTATCTCAATCTCTTGCTGTCACGGTGAGTCATTTTTTACGTTCTTTTTGATTTTTTTATTCTTCTTTTTTTTTTTTAGGACATCACGCTGATAATAATTATTCTTTGCAAATTGAGTTTTTAACGAGACACACAGAGAGAGAGAGAGAGAGAGAGATAGAAAACTTTTTATCTTTACCTTCTATGTCAGCTCGTTCACCGTGAATAGTTAAGATCGAGCTCCCACCAAAACTCCTCCAAGCAGGAGGAGAGAGGTTGAAAAGAGAGGTGAAGCAGAGAAGGGGAAGGAGGAGGATCGTTTTCATGCATTAAACAATGGCCGTCGACGTCCTTCGAGCTTCGCGATAAACGGGGCTATCAAAGCTAGTCTCGAAACTTATTCGACTTCTCTATCTGTCCTTCCTCTCCGTCTCTCTCCTCTCATCTCTCTCTCTCTCTCTCTCTCTTCCTCTTTCAATGCTGAGCGTCTTTAATACAACGAATGAATAGATTTATGCGCCTTTGGATGCAGATAGCACCTATATTCGAAGGATCAGAACTCGAGGAGAACGAACAAGTTTTGCAGACTTGTGAAAAAAATTGGGCCGACGCCTAAGTGCAACGTCGAATCGAAAGTTCTGGATCTCCTGACTCGAACCGTCTATACGATTCTGATAAACCCGATTCTGAAATTTTCTTTGCCGATAACACCTTTTCAAAGGAGACCACCAAATAGCAGCAGCTTCAATTTTAATATTTATAAAAACAAGCTTCTCCATTACCGCAGAAACGTATTTTTTAAGAAATTTCTTCGCGGGTATAATCATCGACGTCACGTTATACATTTCAAATGATACTTCTCAAACGATCTTTATACGTTCATCGCTTTGTGCAAGTAACGTCGAAATAATGCCATTCGAATTTTGATACGATATCGATTAAATTCTAAACCGAGAATAGATCGTATTCGTGAAAATGTTCCCCCTATCTTGGGATCGGTCCTGCTTTCTGCAGCTGACGCGACATAAAACGTATGAAAGTAATGTAGAAATCGATCCTTCGTCTAAACCTTTCGACAGCTTTTCGTATTCCATGATACTTGTTTTTAGAACGACGTTAAATAGTCATCGAAGCTTTTTAAAGTATTCCGACAAGGTTCCCGTATCAAATCTTCAAATTTTGCTAACATCGATTTTGTTACCATAGAAAAATTTTAGAATGAGTTTCTTCGTCCTTAATAGAAATCCTTTTACATCGGAGATATTTATCTAGTACTTGTTAGTTACTTGTTACGAGTTAAACGTTAATTAAGTTTCACCCCCGTAACGACGATATTTTTAATAATTATTTTACACTTTCTACGTTACCTGAAAACCGCTATATAAACGCGACGATCTTTGAAAACATCACGCTCGCCATGATTGGGTCACCGCGAGAATAAATCTTCGAGTTTTCAACGTCTCTTTTTCTTTCTCTCTCTCTCTATCTCTTTTACTATTTTTCCTTGCAAACGAAACGGTGCTGTAATAGCGTCTTCGAATAAATTTCCGTCACCAGCACGGTGACCCATTGCATCTTTCTACGAGATCATCGTAAAGCTTGTCTAAAGGAGGAAATAAAAAAGAAGAGAAGAAGAAGAAGAAGAAGAAGAACGAACGAACGAACGAAATAAGGAAGAAGCAAAGGAGAAAAAGGGGGAAGAGAAATAGAAAATATAGCCGAGAGATGTGAGAGAGAGTCTACGTAGAGAGACTCGTTCATTGAAATATCGTTCGGGTTCATGTTACTATTAGAAGATAGTACTCTATGAAAGAGCAAAGAAAAATAAAGAGAGAGAGAGAGAGAGAGAGAGAGAGAGAGAGAGAGAGAGAGAGAGAGAGAGAGAGAGAGGAGAGGGAGAAAGATAGCAATTAGTTGGTACAATAAATTACAATTAACCAACGTTGCGCCGGCTCGTACGTTCTGGACCCATCGGATTTTTTTATTCAATGATGATTCTTGATTTTAGTTAATGAAACGATATAAACCGTCCCTGATATTGCGGCTATTGATTTCAATTTAACAGCGGCCGACTTCCGGCAGCCGCCAACGTTCGCTCGTAAATCAAAGATCGACGTTCCGTTTCTCCTATCCTTGTTCCCGATGTTATCCGTCTGTTAGCGATTAGCGAGGGTGAAATTCTCTGGCAAGGTTAAAAAAAAAAAAAAAAAAACTAAAATGCATCGATAGGATCGAAGAAAATCGATGATCGAAATTATTTCCAATTTTTTGTTCTCTCGATCGATCTTGTTCTCTCATTACTCGGATCTGATTACTGTGATTTTAACGTACGAAGTGAAATCGATGTATCGAAATGTTTGATAGATATCGATCGTGACACATCCGTTTAAAATTATAGATACCAGTGGATCGTTCTTACACGGGTGAAGGACCCTTTGAAACGAAGACTAATCGCTAATGGGTTCACTAGCCCTTACAGTTTCTGAAGTTTGGAAGCGAAGTGGCACACATTAACCCTTTGCCGTCGAACATTCCACCTGGCTGGCCACGAGCGTTCGTTCTACTACACCCCCGTACATGCACCAATAATCTTATTACGTACTGATTTATTTGGGCCATCTACTACCATGCTCGATTATCTTTCAGAGATATTCAAAAAAAAAAAAAAGAAAAAAAAAAGAGAAAAGAAAAACAAGAAAAACTTTTATCGAGATAAAAAAAAAAGAAAAGAATGATCTCAATAATAATAATGATCGAATAACGCATTAAGGTTTGTAGCAAGCTTTCTTCATCTCGAGTACGGGCACCGTGAAAACGACTAGAAAGAGGGAAAGAGAGAAAGAGAGATAGAGATAGAGATAGGGATGAAAAAAGTGTCATGAAAAGGGCGAGGACGATACCGAGCGTGAAAATCGTTGCTTTGGAAACGGAGTTAACGTTCGCGTCTTACGGTTGTAGCGTAGTCGTAATGCCGGAAGCGATGCGTCGGTCCGTCCTTATCTCTCTCGGTAGATATTATCCCTTTGGTGGTCCGGTATCTCTCTCCGTGGCGCGCGTGGAAACATTTCCAGTCGAGATTTTTCACAGTCCATCGTTCCTACCGTCCGATACGATCCTTTCGACGCGGTGACAACACACGGACGGGGTGCTAGAGCCCAGAGAAATTTATGGTCGGTTCAACCTACTTTCCGTGGTTCGATTTGCTATCGAGAGAGACGGACGAACGGAGAAGACGGACGAACGAGAAGACGAGAGACGTCTTTCGATTTCAAATTAATCGAGATCCCCCATCCTCTCGTCGTTCGCTGCTAACGAGACGCACCTGTTAAGAATAATAGTTATCGGAAACGTCTAATAGACCTACGTCCACGTTGAAAGCTGCAAGAATTGGACGGTTCGACGACTTTTCTCATAGTCTCGTGCCAGCGTTACCATAAAGGGCCGATGTCGCTGTCACGTCGCTCTACCCTGGATCCGTTTTTGTCGTCAAGCCAACCATGATGTATGGTCGTCGTTCTACACTCGCGTTAACCCTTTATGGGGAGCACCGAGATGCTTGAAAGTGTCTCCCCGTGTGTGTGCGCGCGTGACAAGATCTCGACGTTGATACCGATCTATCGATCACGATCTCCCCGTTCCTCTCTCTACCGGTGAAATCATATCTTCGAGAGATCGGCGATTTATCGGTAAACTTTTTCTTTTCGATGAAAAACCTTATAGTCGTCTTTTCCACAATTTTCTTTTCTCTTTCTTCTCTTCTTTTCTTGCAAATTGATTTACGAGTGATATCGATGCTTTTCCGTCCTTCTCTTTCTTTCCCTCTATCTCGTTGAGGACCAGAAAAGGAAAGAAACCCGAACGATGAGCGTCGAGGATCGTTAGCAACCCTTAAGAAGACTCGGCTCATTATGTTTTTCTATGGAATTCGCTTGAAATCGTTCGCACGAGCACTCGCGTTGCTCGCGTTATTAGCCCAAGGGTCGTTTTCGCCGTCCTTCTACGTTTTCTCGTCTTTTCCTCTCTTCTCCACGCGTGAAAATTCTCTACGGCACTTGTCACAACAGGAGAAAAAGTCGAAAAATAGGAGGAAAACGTGAATCACCGCGCGAAAATATCACAATTTTTTTCCAACCACGTTTATCAACCGCATTCTAATTCGCTCGAGAATTTCTTTCCAAAATTTCTTTCGTCGCAAACGCGATCTTCTCTTTTCGTTCGGATCGAAACCATTTTCGAAACGAGTTCGTCGATTTGAAATCAACGAGAGATCGATCGCGATTATGAAATTTATGTAATTATTTAATTACCCACGTTGTCTAACTCGTTATCATAGCATTTTTTGTTAGACGGAACACCGCGCTTAATTTTGATATGAACGATTTCTCTGAATTTTCAATATCTTAATAAGGATTTTAATCGAAAACAAACATAGTCGATAAAACGTGATATACTTGTTGCGTAATAGCCGATCGACGATGTATCAAGAGAGCTCGAAAAGTGGCTGTGATCGAATATCCGTACATACGTTAGAGCGCAAAATATCGATTAGCGAAAATATCATGCTGGAGGCGTTAGCACGAAAGAGGGTGGATTAGCAAGGAGGAAACGGAAACGTATGTATATCGGTTTCCTAGCTTCAAAGGCGTTGTTCGTCGTTGGAGTTTCCATCCCTTCGTGTTCTTCGTTAAGGGAACAAGACGTAGATAGAGCTCTAGACGCAGAGAGCTCTCTCCTTCTCTCCGTTCGTCTCTTATAGCAGTTACCGACTACGATCGGATGCTTGTAACTTGCGGTTAAGCTATGGTGTCGGTTACGCGAGAAGGGATGTTCTCCGTTGGCTGTCGTAAAACGATCGACGGAAGCGTGCCATATATATGCAGGTGTTACCGAAAATCGTTTACGATTATCGAATTAGCACGATATCGACAGCTTTCAACGTAATTGAAAGACGGAACGCGTGTAAACGTATTCGCACGATATCGATCTATCCTAGACTCGCTAAAGAAGTTGCATCTCGAATCGAAAAATTTATCTACTTCTTTTCAACGTTTTCCTTCCCTCTCCAAATCTATTAGTGCAAGCGAAAAAAGATATATTAGTGTAACAAAAAAGAGGCGTGCGATATTTTTCTTTCTCTTTTTTAGAATAAAAATCAATTTAATACATACAACCTACAACATGATTTTTGGTGAAAATCCGAGCCAACGAAGACGAAGCTACGTTTCAATCGTCGAGATATAATGTAAGAGGATGTAGATATCTATTTTAATTCATGGAATACTCTCGAGAAAACTCTCGAATATACATATACATATATATATAGTATATATACGAATATATATATATATATATATATATATATATATATATATACGTATATATTTTTTCTCTCGGTAAGATCTCCCTTGCTTTCTGCTACTTGTATCTCGATAACACGAAGACGTAATAATTTTAATGGTATCGAGATCTCCTCCAAACGATACTTTTTAAATCTCTCTTTCTCTCTGTCGCAGAGCTAACGTTCTTAAGATATCAATTTCTTGAATCAATTTAGTTTTTTATATATATATAAAATAAAAAGAAGAAAAAAACGGAAGAGGAAGAAGAAAAATACGATTCTAGATTACGATTCTATGGGACGAGATTAAAAAACTGGTGGGCAAATTTTCTCGAATAAATTCGAATAATGGTCGGTCATTATTATCACTAATGACAGAATTTAACGGCTTTCGTTTGAGTTACATCGTCCTTTACACCCCCGCAACCGCAGCGTCCACATTCCGTTTTTCTAGTTTTCCCTTTTCTCTCTCTCTTCGTTCTCTCATTTCTTTCTTTTTTTATACGTTGCGTCGCGATTCCGTGAACGAGCTTTTACCGCGTGCTTTGCTTCGCCCACATGACCTTTCCTTCCCTTTTCCATTTTCCCCCTTTCTTCTTCGTCTTTTTTCCTTTTCTCTTTTTTTCTTTCAACGAATCTTTGCCATCACTAGACAAAATGGAATCGAGCAATAGAAAAGAATGAGGAAAAAGAAAGGACCTAGTTCGTCGATATCTAAGAGAATAGATTCGAATACTACGATGAGTAGGAGAGAAGATGTGTGTATTCTTTTAAAAGCTCTATCGATTTTGAGATAAAGAAAGATAGAACGAACGAGCTTTTTCTCTCCGTGTTGACTCTACTAAAATACACGTACTTACCCATCTAATATTTATCTTTAAGAAGGTATTTTACTTAGAAGGAAAAAAAAAAAAGAAAAAATCGTCGTTACCGTTACGTTCGCCATATTAAAATATAAAACTAGAACGACATAATAAAAAATCGTACGGTTCGAACAAAAATTATAGTCTTCGAGTCTTCATAAAATTTGCTTCCATTTTTTGTTTTTTTTTTTTTTATTCCCTGAAGATAACGATACGATCTATTTAACGCGACAAAACAATCTTGACTCCTCCTCTTTCATCTCGTACTTGCTCGATGTAACGTGTTCTCCCTTTTTCGTGTCTGACGACCAGGATAGATCGTAAATATCGATTTTTTCGAGCGATATCCTCTCTCTCTCTCTCTCTCTTGCTCTCTTCTTTTAAACGCGATAATAACTTAAAAATTTATGATAAGCAACTTGGCCTTCGCTTCGTTCATTCGTTTTATGATCCATTTTGAACGTTGAACAAACTACTCGTACATTTTACATCGTTGTACTCTTCGTAGCCTAGACTTGGAGAGTTAACGTGGTTAATTTGCTCGCATACGTAGGCGTTTACGCCGCGAGCAACTATATACATACGTTACAGAGAGAGAGAGAGAGAGAGAGAGAGAGAGAGAGAGAGAGAGAGAGAGAGAGAGAGAGAGAGAGAGAGAGAGAGAGAGAGAGATCGTTAATTCGTTACAGCGTCGCTTTATCGTCGACCATGGAAAACGAGAGGGCGAGAAGAGAGTTTCGAAAGGCAAACTTCGACGAGCCGTGGGGATCGTTAAAAAATTTTTGATGGCGGAGATCAACGTTCGCGATAGAAAAAGAGATATGGTACATCTACACCTAAATCGATTAGAAAGATTAGAAAATAAAATATTTGTACGCGTCGCGACCTACTATACAAGTCGATAAATACGATATAAACAAACCATCACCTATAGAGACAAGTTTACGTTTCTAACGATCGCAAGGTCTTCACGTGTTTATATTTTTCGTTGTAAAAAAAATTAATTTTGGTAGCGCAGTATAATTACAGGGACGATACGATACGAGTGAAACTCGTCTGAAGACAAAGATTTGCACGCGCTGAATATTCTAATTATCTTATATATACTTTACGTAGCATCGATCCGATCGATTATCGCCTGTTGAATTTGATTCATAAAAAATTTGCAATGATTTTCACGAGAGTTCATTATCGCGAGTGGCAGATTCTTCGTAAAAGTTTGCTCGTAAAATCGTTTATCTCGGACTTTGGTAAACTGGTCGGTGGTCTTACAGCAAATCGACTTCCATTGTTCGGGTACAGGGCTTTAATACCGAAGGACGACATCTGTCGAGGGAGTGACACTCGGCCTGGAACAATACGGAGATTGAATTATGAGGGCCGAGGGCTTGTCCTTTGTCACCTTCTCTTTCTATTCTCCATCTTTATCTCTCCCTCTCTATCTCTCTTGTTCCGACGTACATACATATGTAGGTGGTGGTCGGTGGTCGGTAGGTAACCGGAGTGTTGGTGCGTAGGTGTGAGTTCGCGTCGAGATCTTTTGTCGGTTCCTTTGTGAACCCTTTTACGATACATCGTCGTACACGAAAATGGCAATCGATAGTTGTAAAAGGATAAGGAACAAAATTCTCTTTCGAAGAGCGATCTATGCTCGTATCGTAAGAGAGTACGAACGAGAGAAAATATTGCGTATATACGTATGCGTGTTGGTGTTTACAGTCGACAGGAGTTTCCAAAATATTCTCCGTGTTAACGCGTCCGAGTACAACGCTGGAATGAAAGCTCTCTGAGCCTGTATCCTTGAGTTACCTTCAATGCCCCCGGCCGTTTCTCGTTGTTTACGTTGAGGCGCTTGTCGAGACTTCCAAGAAGCCCAAGTAATCTCTGGACGTACGCGCACGTGATTCAAACTTTCATATTAAATATCGATCGTGAACGTTTCTACTCGGGATACGAACAGGTATCCAACAAAAAGCGATCCCCGTTCGTACGAGATATCCGTTCGATTCGATCGATCGTCTAACTGAGACGCAAACCGAATCGAAGGTTCACCTAAGTGATTTAAAGAAAGAGAAAAAGATCAATCGCTCTTTTTTCGAAGCTTCTCAAGATAATTTTTTGTTTAAATCGTAAAACTGGAACGGCCGAGGAATTTTCGACTCGTCCTACGAGCAGAAAATTAATCAAGACGAGTCAAGCTTTTTTTCATTTACATTTTCATTCACATTTACATTTTTCATTACGTCGTAAACCCGAACCGATATCGGAGAGCGAATACTATTTTAGAATTTTTTATACGATTATCTCTCGACAATGGTATGCAGTGGATATTGAATGAATCTCTGTTCTGCATCATGAAACCTCGAAAATGCAATTGGTTGTGTCACATGAGATTCCTCTCTCGAACGATGTAATTTATTTACAAAACCACGAGGAACGAAGAATCGAGCTCACAGAGAGAAATCCGGTAAAAGCAAAGCGTGTCGCGTAAAATCCCTAAGGAGATGCGCCGTAATATAATTTTTCAAACTTCGAAAGCGTATCGCGTAGCTCGAGAGTCTTAATATCGGTGCATCGATATCGTCGTCGTGGTTGGGTAAAGCCGCGCGTTTTAGATAGGAAATTGGAAAATTTTCATGTAAACCGTGCGACGTGTCGTGTTAAGTCGGTTGCTAGTAGACAAAAAAGAAAAAAGAAAAAAAAAAGAACCGGATATCTATCGGATATTTTTCGAGGTAAAAAGGAAACTCGGTTGCTTTGTCTCGATAAAGATTATTTTTTAGTCGTTTGGACGATACCGCTTAACGCGTTAAAAATTTTATTACAAGAAAAAAAAAGATGAAAAAGGAGAAAAAATATTCTCGTATATCCTGATCGGAAAGCAAATCCCTTGTATACCGGGGAAACCAAAGTTACGCCAACGTTCGATTCGGATACTCAGGGTTATACGGAAATCCTGAATGGGTCCTGGGCTTTCGGTACTTCAGAGAAATTCGCGGGAAAGTAGTTGAGTTCGATATGCCTTGCCTCGAATGCAGTGCTCCAAGTTCCTCTCTCTCTCTCTCTCTCTCTCTAACTCGTATCTGTGTAGCCAAAATCATCCAGCCATAGATACGATCCTCCTCGAGTTCGAATAATTCACGATTAATTCAAAAATTCATCGAGTCGCGCTCTTGATGCTTTAACGAAGCTGCACGTTCGATGCGTATGTATATCGATCAACGAGAGGATAGAAGAGAGGAAGAGAGAGGAGAGATAGATACGAAACTCTAGAACAGAAATTTGCAAAAGTTGGTGGCAAAGGCTAATCGATCGGGATCGATATTCCGCCCTCATGTGCCTGACCGACTTTCTCTCTCTCTCTCTCTCTCTCTCTCTCTCTCTCTCTCTCTCTCTCTCTCTCTCTCTCTCTCTCTCTCTCAGACGAGCAGAAGCCGGCTCTTGTTAAGCTGGAATATCGCTGAGTGCGAATAATTTTTGTTCGTCGCGGCAAGGTGGCTGAGTTGGCTCGACGTCAAAAAATTTCATCGCTTTTGAAGGATCTTTCCGAAAGACGGATGATTTTTAATATATATATATATATATATATATATATATACTTTTTTTTAATCGTTTATTTTTGACAACGAAAAAGAGAAAGAGAGCAGACGAAAAATAGGAGGATAAGGAAAACCGTAATTAGGATTTATTTAAGGCCAAAACTAAAACGTCGACTAGCGTCAGACCGGTATGTAAATTGGAACGTTTACGTTCGCTCGTGTAACGCATATGCTGATGGGGTTGCAGAAATTCTCGTGGACGTGGTAAGCGTGACGACGGTCTTTCTCCATCCCCCTCCCGCCTCTCCGTTCTCTTTCCGTCGCGCGGACAAGCGGAAATGCGAGGGAGGATTCGAGAATACGTTCGCATAAATCGCAGATGCAACGGCACGAGGTATTACAGTGGCCAGAGAGCTCGGTCGGAGCTCGCGAGCACTTTACGCGTCTTGCCTTATTCAGTGAACGTTCTGGAGTAGTCCTACCAACAACAACGTCCATCCGATTGTCTTCCTACTCGATTAGACTAATGCTTTTCTAGCCAATGAAAATGGAAATCCTTCGAGGTCGATTCGATCTCTCGCTAACTCCTGACCGCTCGGCTCTTTATTCCCTTTTTTCGAGAAGAAAATCTTGGGAAATCCTTTGGGAATTTTTCGATTAAACGATCGAAAGGAAGCTTTAGAAATATTCCATAGGAACTTTTTACCATTCTCCAAACTACTAAGTAAAGAACGCGAAGAGGGTAGTAAACGTTAAAGAGCTTGGAAACTCGAAACTCGATATATCGCTCGATTTATTTCCGCAAGGAACGGGTTTCTACGAACGAACGAAAAACCGGCTAATGAACCGTCTGTTCCAGCTTTTTATCAAGGAAGACGAAAAAAGAAAGGAAGAAAGAAAGAGAATAAAAAGCATAAGAGTTAAAAGGACAAACGATGCGTTAAGCTCGTCGACTGCCGGCAGAAGGAATGTATCGTGGGTGAAACTCGGCGAAAAGACGCGCGTTTTTTGCGCGGATTTCCGGATACTCCGAATAATCAAAAGGTTAAGCGCTAAAATTGGCATGAATATTAAAGAGGTTGGTAGCGAGATAACGAAGAGAAAAATGAGAGAGAGAGAGAGAGAGAGTCGACGCGTATGCCTCGATTAAACTTACCGAAATATCTCTCTTGACGGTGGAGTTAACGCGTAATATATATTCTTTTAAGATCTAGATTCTCTACGAGGATGAGAGAGATAGAGAGAAAGAGAGAGAGAGAGGGGAAGAGGAGGAGGCGGAGAAAACGAGGACTAGGACGAGGACATCGAGTCGAAGTTATCGCTCTGCGGCTATGGACGGGCGCAAATGGTGGAGGCACGTTATTATCCCGAAGGATTAATTTCCAACACGGCACCGTGCTCCAGGCCGACGATTCTCGTCTAATTGCCGCGATCCCCGGTAGTGCGAGCCCCGGATCTCAATGACAATCGGAGCACAAGCGAGAGTATGAGAATGAGAGAGAGAGAGAGAGAGAGAGAGAGAACGAGAGAGAGCTCTCACATCGATGTTCATTGATAACCAAGAGTTCGAGCTACGTGTTCGTTAAATTTTTCGAAAGTCTCCGCTTTCTCGACCTCGTATTCCCACTCGTCGCGTACTACAAACTTTTCATTGTAATTTACGAGGGTCATTGTTAATTATTCGTAAGCCCAGGCACAAAACTTTACCCCTCAAGTTACCGTAGTCATGCGCCACCACGCGCCATCGTGCTTTCTTTTTTCCTTTCCCATAAAATACGAACTTGTTTCCTAGCATCGGAAGTAACGTTAACGATGATTAATTCGACCAAAAATGCATTATGACCGAAGATAAAACATACTTGCTGGGATAGCTCGTTAGACAATGCTCGAATTAATCTTGTCCCCCATTCGTATCTTCTTGTCGCGTTAGAAAATTATCAAGTCGGTTTCTTCGGTGAAAAAAGAAAAGAAAAGAAAAAAAAAAATAGAAAAAATGTTGGGATCATTGAATTTGTTTACGTAATTACTTGGACCATTTCGGTGATTACCGGGTCATGGTTATTTATATTACCTTAATTGCGATTAAATAGGATCGTAGACAATAATGTTCCCTCGTACGCACGGATAAACGTTTAACTATAAATGATCTCCACTGTGGCATTTAATCCTTGAATTTTCCAGAGGTAAAACCCTTTCTCTCTTTCCCCTTTTTCCTCCCCTTCGTCGTTACCCCCTCCTGCAGTCATAAACAGAGGTATCGCGGTTTCTCCCTAATACCAGAGTATTAAGTTTGAAAGAAATAAATGGTTAGCTCTGGAAATATATAGCCGCGTTTTCTTTATTTTCAAAGCGAGCCCACGACGTACCCGGTGGTGTTTTGACAAAAGCCACGTTACCATGGGTTTATTCGCTTTCTCGTTCTATCGACTCGTATTAAATAGGAGACGAAGAATGGAGAAAATAAAAAAAAGAAGGAAAGAAAGAAAAAAGAAAAAACATTCCAGAAAAGTCCAAAATATATAGCAAAGGGAAAGAACATTTTCTCCGCTGGCGACTTTTACGAATCGTCTTACCCGACCCGTTCGTTGCCACTCTGCTTTCCCAGTGGTCCGATCCACAGGTGCGGCTACTTCTCGACGCTTAACATACAAATGAAGCTAATGAGACTAATGAAACTAATGAAACTTGTGGAAGGTTAATGAGTAAAAATACGAGATTCGCATTTTTCTTGTGGAAAATACAAAGAAAAACAGGGGAAAAGAACGAGAGAAAAAATATTATGAGAATAGTAAAGTCGAATTAAACAGAAGATTTCTCTTGGGTGAGAGATGTAAGTACGTTGCTCTTGCAAAAAAAAAAAGAAAAAAAAATACAAAAGAAAAAGAACAAGAAAAAAAGAAGAAAGAAAGAAAGCCGATCGGGAATAAGCACGTAAGCGAGTCGAGTGAGTCGATTTTTCCATAGGGCCGGGTACGAAGAAGTACTTTCGACGAAGAAAAAAGAAAAAGAGGAAAAAGGAAGAAAGAAAAGAAAAAGAAAAAGAAAAAGAAAAAGAAAAAGTGGAAGTCGACGTTCGAGACGAGGACGTTCGAGTTTTCGATCGAAACGGACGAGTAGCGTGCAAACTTGTCTCGTACTTCGTCTCGCCATTCATACGTGTTTAAACTGCGGCACTCGTGACGCACACGTCGCCAATATTACGGAAGCACTTGAGAGAGACCGTGAACAAGTAGTAGAGGGGACTCGCCTGGTACACTCTACGGGGAACGATCGAACGTGAGCATAATTCGAACGAACATGGAATAAATATATATATATATATATACGTATATATGTATACGTATACGTACATATATGCAGATTACGCGTGCATGCGCGTTAGGTATAGGTTTTATACCTACTTTGTATGTACACGACATAGGGATATATTCTAGGGATATATCTATATAGACACGGAACAAAGTAATACGCATTGGGATGCCGATAGAAGAGCGTGCAAATTAGCTGTCTCGGAACATCAATCGTCGCCGATGATGATGCATCATCGTCCTTGTCCTCGCTTCGCGAACGCAAATACCAATTTTCCTCGTGGATCAATTCAAGTTGATCGACGTAAGTCTTCGAGTCGAAAAACGGATGAAATATATATCTAACGCGCGAACACCTTCTGCTTATATCCGCGTTATATCGGCTTATCTCCGAAAAGGATAAACCAGATTTCTTCCGACTACGGTATAACTTTTGTTTCTCGGAATACATACCGAGTCAAGTTTGTGCAATAGGATAAAACTTGTTAAGACGACAGGAAAGCATTGTTCCGGATTAAGCCTGTCAGATATGTATTAGGAGTTGGAATATGTATTGCAGGTTCTCTTCAAACGTGTCACGAACAAGAAAGCACTCGACCTTATCCGTACCGATCGTCTGCTTTGAAACGGTGATTAAATGTCGTTCGAGAAAGTGAGAGCGTGCTTCGACATCGTATCTACTACCAGTTCCAATTGTTCTCTCTCTCTCTCTCTCTCTCTCTCTCTCTCTCTCTCTCTCTCTCTCTCTCTCTCTGGCTCAGCTTTAAATCGAAAGGGAATTAAATAAAGTTCTGAACGAAGTTTCATTCTCTTTCTCGGTCTTTCTCTCTCTCGCTCACTCATGGAAACTACGCGAAGCTAATCTAGAAAGGAATCGGTAGTCTTTTCCCAGCTCCCCGATCGCTTTCACCTACGTGTCTTTGGATTTAAAAGCCACTAACGTGTAATAGCTTTCGTTGTGAATTCTTACCCGGAGATTTCTCGAATAAAAACGAAAGGAAGTGGTAGAGGTCGATAATTCAATGGACACAAGTAACGTTTCTTCCTCCTCTCTTTTCTTTCTTCGAGCTTACGAACGTATCCCTTCTTTTTCTCCTATTCTTTTTTTTTTTTTCCTTCAACGTTTCCTCCTTTCCTTCCTTTTGACAGATAAGCATCGATTCGAATAGAAAATTTCATTCTGTAAAAAGAATCTCATAAATGCAATACGTCTCTTTTCATGATGATCGATTTTCGTTTCGTCTACGTCTACCGTTTGAGTACATCAGTATCCATCTCGTATTCTTTCCATGAGTTAAAAAGAAAGAGAGAGAGAGAGAGAGAGAGAGAGAGAGAAATTTTCTTGAAAAATACGAAACGAAGAATGCAAGACGAATAAGTACGATATATATCTCTGTACGCGAGTAATGCAAGGGATCTGCTCTTTGCCTTTTTCTTAACAGACGAGAGTACGTCGTAGGAGACGAATCGAAAAATTCATTGCTTTTTTCCCCCCTCGCTCTTCTCTCTTTCTCTATCCGTCTATTATTATTCTTATATCTAAAAATGGATCCTTTTCCTTTCGAGAGAAATCGATAAAACCAAAAACTTATCGAAGACGTTTCGTCGTGTTTCCCAACATGACATGTACTCTTATCGAATCCTAAGAATACGATTTGCTCTCGAGTATACGTAGGATAACTTCAATTTCTAATCAAATTCCGTCTATTCTTATACGGAACGATCCGAAGAAAAAGAAGTTCCTCGTTGTTTCGCAATCCGAAAAACAAAGGAAATTAGCATAAAAAGAAAAGTTCTCGAAAGAGAGTAATTGGTTATTAAAAGATCGCTTAGGAACTTTCGGTCCATTCCGTATATTCAAAGGGTAATTAAATCTAACCGAAATGCGATGTGTTTGATAGAATCCCTTTTCATCCTCCATAAGCAAAAGAGGAAGAGCGAGAGAGAGAGAGAGAGAGAGAGAACGAGATTTGCGCTCGACAGAGCAAAGATTTAGGTGAACCGGAACGTTCGTTGCCTCTGAGCTTGTTCCTGCTAAAGCTCTTTAAAAGCTTGCACTCGTGTGCAAGAGAGAGAGAGAGAGAGAGAGAGACAGAGATAAAAGTACAAAAAAATATTCCTCAATGAAAAACTCGTTTTTCCTCTAAAGATAAGCTGTATATGGACACGGAAACCAAAATCGACACCAGCTTCAAACGTCGATTCGGAAGTAGTATAGCCAAGGAAGATGGCGGACGAGAAGAAACGGAAGTTCGTCTATCGGGGACAAGACTTCTACCGGAAGTTCACGTGAAACGAGGGAAAAGAAAAAGAAGCGTTTTCTCGCAGAAATTCTCAAGGATATTCTTTGCTTTTTGTCCCGAACGGAAATTATTCTCGAATGCTGTTCCCTTCTTCCCGATGCGCTCGAGATTTCTTTGCTATGGCATCGAAAAAAAATGTTTCGAATAAAATAGAACGTTTTTCTAAAACGGAATCGATACTTTCCGAATCACCTTCCCTTCTCTCGTACTTAATCGCTCTTTTATTTGAATAATCATCGGCATCGTCAAACTTTTACGCCAACTACGTTTCCTTCCCTTTTGAAAAGTCGCGTTGCTCGTTAAAATGTAAAGGTAGAATGAATTACGACCGACTTTGAGCCTTTAAAAGGTCTTTCTTCTCCTCTTCCTCCTCCTTCTCCTCCTCCTCTTCTTCATCTTCATCTTCTTTTTTTTCTTCGTCTTAAACATTAATTCACGATTCCACTATTTCGCAAAAACTAAACTTACTTAATTTTCGACGATAGGTACAGTTCCTGACTAGCCGTTATCGATCTTGAACTAACTAAAGGTAGGAAAATGATGTCGGGTTAATACAGATGATTTGTAGAAGGATCAACGTTATTAGCATAACATTATGTTCGATACAAGCCATTCATGCGAACCAGACTGAAATCAAGATACAATGTATGTAATACTAGTATGGGGGTAAATAAGAGCATCGTATTTACATATATGTAATACATAATGTATACCTGTAAACATATATATATATATACAGAGAGAGAGAGAGAGAGAGAGAAGGAGAGAAGAGAACCCGTATTCCCGGTTGAGATATTTCGGTCTATTCTACTGGCTACGTTACTACAGCGAAAATCATATCGCAATCTCAAACCCGTAACGTACACGTAACACGGTCAAGCTACCACCATAACTCTCGTATCAAACGACTCGAATTTCAATTATTCATATATCCTGATACTCGAATAATTGGCATAGAAAATTAATGCGATAAGAATAAATAATTACGAGAGAAAGAGAGACAAAGAGAGAGAGAGAGGGAGAGAGAGAGAGAGATTGCTGAAAGTAACACGAAAATCGCTATTAAATAAAAAATAATTATTATCGAATAAAAGGCAATATAGGAAGAACTCGATGATGCGTGTAATAATCAATTTGCCGAGAGAACGAGGCTGGAATTTCAAATATCTACGTTCGGAAAATTCGCATTTCTCTCTCTCTCTCTCTCTCTCTCTTCCTCTCCTATATACAAGGCGGAGCAAACAACTTTGATCACTTTGAATATCTCTGTCCTCTTTAGAGATATCTTACACCATTATTCTCCGCTTACGTTACACCGTTATTCCGCGCTTACCTTTCACCATTATTCCACGCTTATTCTGCGCTTACTCCGCGTATTTGTTTCAGGTCTCTACGACTTTTAGTTTCGGAGATATTTTCGTGTCATTGAAAGGCGCGACTATGAATACGCAATGTAAGAAAAAAAATTATTTCTTACCCAAACAAACTGACTCGTTTATTAATTTATTAATTCATACAACCTGCATCGTTTCCTTCTTCTTTTTTTCGGAGAATAATAAAAAAAATACAGACGAGCAGACGTTTGAAGGAATCGATTAGAAAAGTTGTAGAATCGTATAATTCCGATCGATTGATCGAATTATCCACGAACGACGTCGTTATTACGTTCCCTTCGTTCCTTCCTCTCTTCGCGTATTCGAGTACTTCCCTCGCATTTACGAGGATGAATACGAGGTTCTGTTTCTCGACTCATCGGTGCATGGCTGTAACGTATAAGCGAAAACAAGTCCCGGAGGAGTGTGTCGATCCCTTCCTCTTCTCCTTCTCTATCTATCGTTCTATCACCATCTTCCTCTCTTCGTCTATCTCTATCTCTATCCCTCTCTCCTCTTCTATCATCCCTTCTAGCTTCTATGCTTATACACGTATGTATCTAGCGAAGAGGCGCGTACCACGCGAGCTTTATGTCGCTCTATCCCTTCTCCTCCCTTTTTTCCCTCCATTTCTCTCGGCATTCTTTTTCCGCATTGTTCCATGCTGCTAGATCTTCGTCGATGAGGCATCATCGCGCTCCTAACAAGGATTTCAACGATGCCTACGTACAGTCATTGTTCGCTTGCACGGAACGAAATGCTGAACACATTTTTTGATCTCTCATCTCTTTTATCTCCTCTCTTTTTTTTTTTAACAAACGCATTTCCTCTTTCTTCTTCTTCTTCTTCTTCTTCTTCTTCTTCTTCTTCTCGTAAAGACGTCGTTAGCGAAAGAATTTAAATATATGTACACGTATAATAGCAATTGATAGGAAAATTTAGATTGCAATACGCGAGAATCGTTCTTGAACGATTTGTCAAACGACTACAAGCGTGTTAATAGACCGATATATCCAGCCTAGAATAGAGATCGTAGCAATTCCTACACGAGTAAAATGGTACTTACAGGTACTCTTACACTAACGCATACGATTACGTTCTCTCAAAGATTTCGCTTGAAATCCTGCCAAGATATACCAATTATGGAAAGCGAGAGAACAGAATCGCTAGCGATTTCTTCTCGATATAACAGAAACGACGAATATCTCCTTTCTCTTTCGATAGTTTACAAACGAAGGGGAAACATCGATCGCGACGATTTATCGAACGCGTTCGCGAGCTAATTTTCTTGGGACATTTATTAATTATTATAGTCAAAGTTCGAGTTAAGAGTTTCGCACGAAAGAGGCCTTTCATCCAAAGTTTCGTGAACAATAACATCGTACCAAAGTCGGTCCATATATTTCCGAAGGATAAAGATCGAACTTTGATTCTCATTATCGCTCGGATTAGATCTTTACGCTCGATCTATCTCCAATGGCAATATATATTAGAAAAAGAGAGAGAAAGGGAGAGACTCGAATCGTGGATTAAAGCTTATCCGCCGATCGAGAGTTTACGTGGAAAAAACATCGTATTCAGCAACATCGGCTCGTTCGTTTTTTTATCCTTTTCTTTTTTCTTCTTCTCCTTTTTTTTTTTTTTTTTACAGAGCTCTTCCGCGTAAAACTTGCCGATAGAAACGGTATCACTGTCGTAAACGAATCTATTCAAGAGCTTGATTGATCTAATAGAATCACCATTTATCGGTCCTACGTTTCTACATTTTTTGCCACATCTCTCTCTCTCTCTTTCCTTTTCTTTTGATTAAAATATTTGTTTTCTCAACTCTGCGTTACATACGTGGAAAAAATATTGTAGATATTAAAATTGATTTTTTAGCTTCAACTTTTGTTTTTTTCTTTTTTTTTTTTTTTTTTTTGCCAAAAAGAAATGTATATTTGCGAATATCGAAAAGATTTCGAGCCAGGGTAGGAGTAACGAAGGAAACCAAGCGGAATGGAAGAAAATAAAAGTGGATAAAGAGAGATAGAGAAATAGATTCGTCTCTCGTCGAGCTATTCTCGCAGAACGTTTCGTCGTCGAGCGACTCGCGCTACAATAAACAGCGTACGCGTCTCTACGGTTCCTCGACTTCTTGCTTTCCTTTTCCTACCAACGAGAGAAACGTCGACTGTAACGTACTACGATTTGCGGGAGTACAAATACCTGTCCTGGATTATTTATCGGTCTTTATCCCTTTCCAAGAAGAGGAGAGCGGAGCTTTGCATTCGTGTGCGATGTACATCCGAGTTTGCCAGTTGTATTTTGTCATGGCGATTACGGACTGTAGCGTGCTTTGTAATTTTCTAAATATAGATTTCAACGTAAATGTAACAATACGCGTGTACATATGTGTGTGTGTGTGTGTGTGTGTGTGTGTGTGTGTGTATCAATAATCCGAAAGGAGATAAAATATTATATATAAGCGAATAAATCGTAGAGAATAAAAATGACTTTCCTCAAAAATGCATAAAGGTATACGAGAAATAACGGAGAGCAGCGAACCGTACGACGACTACACTCGAACTGACTTTGACAATGACTCATATTTCTTAAGAGGCTCTACGTACTTTAGAACGATCAACGGTGACCTAGAAATCAAAACAAAACAAGTCTCAGGTTACGCCTCGCTTATTCTTTTAGCAACGACCTTAACATTAGAATAATAAAAGCGTACAACTTTGAAAACATTTTCGACTAATTGAAGGAACAAAACAAATATTTTACAAAGGGTGTACAAACAACTTTCTGAATATTCTTTGGAATATACATAAATTGCGTTAAAATATACGCTCGAAGAGAAGAAAAAGAACGAACGCCGTGAGATCTGATCGTTTTACGAGACGTTGTTTAAGAGGGGAAAAAAAAAGAAAAGAAAAGAAAAGAAAAAAAAAAAAACAAGAGAAAAACAAAAAGAAAATGAAATTCTTATTTACGGCGTTGTTTCGTTAGAAAGTTTCCTTCCTTCCTTCCTTTTTCCTTCCTACCTACCAAAACACCATCCACGCGGGCGAGAATTCATGGGACTTGGAAAAATATAAAAATTATGTTTCGTCTCTACGCGACCAAGTTTTTTCTCGCTTGCTTCTCCGCAGGAGTCGGGAACTAGATAAAATTTGTCCAACGACGCGATATTCGCGTGTCCAACTCCGTTATGCCCCGCCAACGGAAAGAGAAATACTCGTTTTATACTCGTTCCTTCAACGAGAGAAAGAGTAATGGAAGACGGGAGATGCTCGAGTTGATTGAATTTATGCGTATGAATCTTCTTGATAATCGTCTCGAGGATTTTTGCCAAGAAAATTTGTCGTAGCAAATTGATCGTTGCTTTTTAACTACGTATTAAATATATCGATAACTATAACAAGTAGTAATAAAAAGGTCGATCAGAACAACGATTGCATCGACATCGCAATTTCTACGAGCTTCTTTTCTTGATAATATCGAGATAACAATTATTGTTTTATTAATATTGATTGGATTATTATATCGTCGCAATTTCGAACGGCTTTATTTATTAAAGAAAATTTCCATTATATCTTTCGAAACGGCATTATTTAATCAAGTTGCTGAAAATTAACAAATGATTTAAACGTCGAGATTATTTATGGCGAATGTACGTAATATATAGAAGGAACGATCACGCGATGAGAATTTACGGTGAGACCGCAAACGAATAAAATATGTTAAAAATGATAACGGTAATGTCATCAATTAGTCGCGAATGAAGCGAATCCGTGGTCCGTTCCGTATCATTATCAACCTCGTTTGGACAGACTCGGTATCAGAGTGGTATACGTTCTTTGAAGAGAGAGATCGCGTGATGAAGAGAGAGAGATCGAGAGAGAGAGAGAGAGAGAGAGAGAGAGAGAGAGAGAGAGAGAGAGAGAGAGAGAGAAATGGTTTCGCGTTTCTCGATTCACACGATCCGTCGTAAACGTTTCGCTTGGAAACGTTTCTAATAATCCTCACGAAATATCCCTAACTCTCTATAAAATAATATTTCTTAGCATTAGTTTTACTTGCATCGATATAATTATACGACACTCTCTAAATTTGATTCGTAATACGATTTGCTATGATCGTAGAAACTATGTTAGTACAGATGATACGATACGACAAAAAAAAAGAAAAAAAAAGAAAAGAAAAGTAAAAAATTTAATACGAATACGAACGAACAAGAAAATTTCTGTTCGCGAAACAAAATTAATCCTATTACGAAGCAGTACGTATTACATTGTATCGAAGTATTATAACGTTGGAAATAATTCGTGATTCGATCGAATGTACATGACTTTTTTATATTTCCATTATCGAATCATTCAATATCGATATTGAAACACGCTCGATAAACCGTACTAATTGATTTCTTCGCGCTGTTACGTGACACTTTAACAAGCTCTGAACTTGTAACGAAGCTGTTAAACGTCATTTTCTCTTTCTCTCTCTTCCTCTCTCGCTAGTATAATTACGTGAAATGCAATTAATATGTTTACCAGAAATTTATCGAGAGCCACGCGTTATACTTGCTCAGTGGCAGAAGTGCAAATGTAACTGGAATACGACAGAACCGATGTCGAAACCACAGAAACCGAGGCTATCGGGGATAATCGCGACGAATCAGAACGTACGTGCATGTGGACGAAGAAGACGAATTGAATTTCGAGAGAGTGAGATAGATAGATAGGTAAAAAGAGAGACAAAAAGAGAGAGAAAAAGTCCCTCGCAACTTTTCCTTTCCCGACCATTCGACCGATGAAATTCGATTTATTCGGTGAGTTTATTCTTCAGAAACGTACAAACGACTTCTACGTGGGAACGAAACTAAAGAGAGTTCATCGATCGACTATTAAAATCTATAGGCGATTATTATACAAAGCCGACGATTATTACGTTACAAAAATTGCTCACAGCTTCGAGCTTTTTGTAAAGCGCGTTTAGAACGTTTAATCGAGTATCTACGTATGAACCAAGAGAGAGAGAGAGAGAGAGAGAGAGAGAGAGAGAGAGAGAGAGAGAGAGAGAGAGAGAGAGAGAGAGAGAGAGAGAGAGAGAGAGAGAGAGAGAGAGAGAGAGAGAGAGAGAGGAAGAAAAAATAACCGTAATCCAAACTGTAGTCCCGAAGGGCTTCGTTTGGCTTCGAGAGAGCACGCTACCAAAAGCTGCTTTCCAAAAAACGAGATAAATCGTCCAAAATCCGACAGTACGATTTACCACGTGTAATACTATTTTTTGTCGTCATCGGTGTCGTTGCTTTTCTCGTTTTTGAGGAGAGGAGAGTACATTTCGACGAAAAAACGATGGAAGAAAAACGTTTTGTAAATTGTGATTTTGCGAACTATATTTCTCATTTCTTCGAAAATAATTCGGCTTCTCTATTTTTATTTCTCCCTCTGTCTCTTTCTCTCAGATTCGTGTTAGAAACAAAGACATTGCATATGCATAGAATTTATATCTGACAGCACCGATGAATATGCAAATTCTATAAAAAAACGAAACTTAAGCTTGCTATTCGTACGACGTACGAGGCGATCGAATAAACGACGATTCGAAAGTTGACGACTCTTTTTCTCAAACGGCGGAGCCTTTCGTTCCGCTGTAATTTTTTTGTTTTTCTTCTTTTTTTGTTTTTCTTTCTTTGATCTTAAGCGAATTCAGAAAAGTGCAATTTCACGAAAGTCCTCGTCTTCGTGCACACGGATACGATACGAGCGCGTGTATGCGGTACCGAGAGATAGAAAAATTACTTTTAGGAGACTCTCATCATCCGTCTGGACCACCATCCGACGTCCATAGAAAGAGAGAGAGAAAGAGAGAAAGAAACGACTGGCATGTTCTCTTATATAGACACTCTCATCCGTTCTCTTCTCGGTACCCTCATACGTACTCCTCCAACCCTTTTTACCTTCCACTCTGTTGTTTTTTCCCTCCACAGGCCATTACACAACCCTCGAACAAGATGCATCCGATGCAATTAGTTTTACGGACTTTTCACCGACGAAGGATCTTTCTTTCTTTAACCACCTCTTCTCTTTCTTTCCCTTTCCTTTCAATTTCTTTCGATATATCTTCGATTTTCAATTTGTATCGACTCTGTTAGATCCTTTGAAATTTCAACTATTCCTTACTATTCTTGACGTACCGTTATACCTAATGTCAAACGTTTTCAAATTCTTTATTCCGACGAAACTTTCGATCGTTTCGCAAATCGTTAGAATAATCGAGAAGTTGCAAACATTCGACAAGAGTTACAACATTTGGAAAGTTCGTAAAGCGTTCGATATTTCGTCGAGGTGTCTAAAACGTGTATATGAACCATTCGAGCAAATTCCTCTCTTCGAATTAGGTCATGAATTCGGGCAACGTCGTCGTCGTCGTTCTTATCCTCGTCGTCCTCGTCGTTCTCGTCCTCGTCCTCGTCGTCGTCGTCGTTGTCGGCAGTAGCAACGGAAATTTCAATAGGTAGACGAATGGACGAACGGACGTGTCCGACGGTGAATCATCGACTATTAGAATGGTCAGGAATCGAGACTGAAGTCGATCGAACGGGGATCGAAAGTTCATCCAAACGAATATCCCTTTTCCTGATCGAAAGGAAGAGTAACAGGTGTCAAGTAGAATAACGTTATCTCCGATTTCCTCTTGCGATTTCGCTTGACGAACGAGCTCATTTCGAGATTTTGTCCATTTTTTTTTTTTCCAATTAATAAATAAACTTATCGAGTTAAATGATATCGACGAAATGAATTCTCTCGTTCTCTCGATCGAGCTCAATTTATTCAACCAACAATTAAAAAATTGGAAAATTCAAAGCTTCATTCGCTTCAAAGTTCCGTTCTTTTGTTTCGATTAATTCTATCGAAACTCTCGATCTCATCAAAAAATATCACGGACTGATACTCCCGCGTATAAAATTTGTTTTATAAAAAAAATTTGTTTTATAAAAAAAAAAAAAAAAAAGTTTGCCAAACAAAAACTCGTAAAAATCTTAAAACATGTCGTAGATATAATGCGCATATCCGGTTCTTCTCTTTCATCTCCCGATCGTTGAATTTCAACTCACGTTTCATCGTAACCTACGAGAATGAATTACTCGATGAATCGTACGAGTACAAACAAAAAACAAAACAAAAACAAAAAAAAATATATAAAAGAATAAAAACATGCCCAGGCACGTCGCTGCGTTGCAACTGCTATTCCGTTTTTTGTATATTTTAGAATTGTTTTCGAAAACTGCAAAAAAAAAACCTGCATAGAGGATATTACACTTTGCATTCGTTTACCAACAAACTTGTTTTGTCTGGTATTCTCTTTGTAACATGCACCGTACCATTACGACGTACAAACAATATTGACTATCCCATTTTCTCTGTTTTTATCTTTTTTTAAGTATTTTATAAATTTCACTCGTCGAATCATAGACATTATATTTCAATGAGAACGCAAATGAAATCCAATTCGGTTTGTTTATTGTAAACGTTTGACAATACGAAACAAGAACGATACATAAATCTTTTACACGTTGAAGATTCGCGAGAAAGATGGTCGACCTATTGACCTAAATATATAATATCTCGGAGGAAGCTGCTCGTTACAAACACTTATATACCTGTGATCATCGGTCACCTGTATAAATTATCTGAACTCTGTTGGATGTATGGAAAAAAAGAAGAGAGAAAAAAAAAGAAAGAGAAGAAGAAGAAGAAGAAGAAGAAGTCCAGTTCGACGACCTATTCTTGGAAGTTGCCGTTGGCCTACATAAATTCTTAGAATCGAGCCACGAGATAAACCTTCTACCTTTAAGAGAGTAGAGATCGCTTCCTTTCTCTCGTCTGGTGAAATTAAAGAAGAACTATCGATCAAATCGAATCGAAAGATTCGATTGTTGTTGTTATTGTTGTGTATTCTTTGGTAGGAGAAAGGGTTTTGAATTTAATTAGGTCGAGATGATTTCGATCTCTCTCCGACACACGCAAACGCGCGCACAGACTCGCGCAACTACACTTTAGACCACTCGAGCCTATTCTAAATTTATACCGAAACTTTAGAAAACCTTCATTACTTCCTTCCTTCCCTTTTTTCTTCGTTTTTCACCCCCTTTTCTCTCTCTCTCTCTCTCTTTCTCTGACTTTCTATACACCTTTTTAATTCGCATTCTCGCTTGCATTCGTTCGAGCAAGTTCTCGAAGAAAATCTAATTTAAAACGATTCGAAACAATCGTTCGAGGGAAAAAGCCAAGGAAAGTGCCTCGGGCGTAAAAACATCCACCTTCGTTCTTACATTACATCATCCCAAAGTAGCTCCAGTCGAAGAACAAAGAAAGTAAGAAGGAGGAGAGAACAGAGAGAAAGAGAGAAAATGAAGGGGAGAAAGTGAGAGAGAGAGAGAGACAGGAAGAGAAATAGAGCTACAAAAGCGAATCAGAGAAAATGCACTTGCCGGATTAAACTCTCGTAGCCAGTTATATATATATATATGTGTGTGTGTGTGTGTGTGTGTGTGTGTGTGTGTGTGTGTGTGTGTGTGTGTGTGTGTGTGTGTGTGTGTGTGTGTGTGTGTGTGTGTGTGTGTGTACTATTGAAGATCGAAGTCATTCTATACTGAAACTGGGCAAGTTTTTCGTCCGGTACCATCATTTTTATCTTGTTTCGCGTAGGCACTTTGAGTAACCACGAAGAAGAAGGCAACAACAGCCACAGCAGCAGCAGCATCAGCAGTAGCAGTAGCAACAGTAGCACGTAGAGATTCATTTATTGAAAGCACGTAGCCGCAATATCAACCAAGAGCAAAAGCAATCGGAAGAAGCTTCTATTTGGACAATGTTTGCCCACATACTTTTGTACCGAGTACTTTGACGATAACTGGTATGATTAAAGGAAACACGAAAGAGAGAAAAAAGAAGAACGAGAAGAGTTTGGTCCTGGACCAAAAACATGTATCTTTCGTCTACTATTAGAAGATCAAACCTACCATGATATAGGATATAACGAAGAAGAGAAAGGGTACATCCCCAAAAGCGTTTTCGTTCGAACAGAAATATATATATATATATATATATCATTTATATAATAGCTTTTCATTTTTTTGTACAACGTATACAAATATAATTGGTTTTGGGCTCGTTTCTATTAAATTTTAATTAATATCGGGATACCACGTTCGTCAAATTTTAATTGCTGTGTAAAAAATAACGATACATAACTGGTTTTCAAATGGTTGATCAATGGAATAACTACTACCTGTATATATTATATATATATATATATATATATATATATATATATATATATAGCGTTTAGATAAAGAATACTAAAATCGTACGTACATATATTTATTTGAATAGGATAGTCACGATCGATATGGAAATAGCTTGTGTGAAACGCAACACATTTACACTGCGTAAATTCGATACTTCGTAATCTAGTATGGTCTATCAAGATAGAGAGAGAGAAAGAGAGGGAGAGAGGAGGAGAGGAGAGGACAGGAACGGAATTAACAAGAGGGACCACTTTGAATGTTGACACTGTCTCGATCTACATCTTGTTTGCGTATAAGTTATCGAATACCTGATAAACTACTACCAAGGTGAATCTCCTCATAGGTCGCGATACTCGGTTGACCGCATCGATGAGATGGTATGCTAATTAAAAGAAAATATTGTTTCAACTCCGCTAGTACCTATTGATTTTCGTTTTTGCAAAGGACATAGCAAATTATTTGTATTTGATAATGATTCATCGTTGGATGTATCGTACGACGATTTCACTTTGAAAACATGTAACCGTAAATGCGTTTGTTTCATAAACAAAAAAAAAAATAGAAAAGATAAAGTAAAGAAGAAATGAAATAAATAAACGAAACGAACATTTTTTTGTTTGATACGTAGAAAAATTATGTCGACGAGTCTGCGAGTACTCTGCTAGGATCAGAGACCCAGACAGTTGATCGTTAATTATATCCCAAAGACACCCTTAACGCTCTCTCTCTCTCTCTCTCTCTCTTTCTCTTTCTCTTCTCTCGTGTTATAATTAGCCACATTCATAGACTCGAGAAGTACGTTCTAGAGAGAGAGACAGAGAGAGAGAGAGAGAGACTTTTCCTAATTTTTTTCTACTTTTTCTCTCTACTTTTTCTTCTCCGAATCGAAGACGTAAAAGAAGTTTCCATTGAACTTCTTTCTTACTAGACGAAAAATCACATGATTATCTATCTCCCCTTTTTTATTGTCCTTATTGAAAACCGACGTCGCGAAGACCAGAACGAATGGAAAATAAATCTGACCGTTCGAAAATAATATCCGCTAAATTGAAGAAAGAAGTTAAAAGGGCAATTACCATGCGACAGGCGTGCTACTTCTCTTAGAAGAGAAGAACGACGAGGTTAATTCGAGCTTTTCTCTCTTTCTCTCTCTTTCGATTTCAAGCTTTCTTTCTAACGATCCGTTTCTTTCAATTTCCTGAGGGTGCCTGGATAGGTAGAAACGTTAGAGGGAGGGTGAGAGAGAGAGAGAGATGCTAGTAGAAAATTGATAGTAAAGAGTCGTCTACGTGTCCGAAGATTACCTTTGACTTGGCACGATTTTCGATCGATTAGACACGGCCGAAATGTATATCGTACTTTTCACGAAACTTTGATCAACGAGATTACAAGATCAATGAGTTATCTTTTTTTTAATCAATTTTTGATAACGCGAAGGTCGAGGAAAACTGTAAAACCGATGAAATTCGTTTTAGTCGTTACTAATCTCGGTGACTTTTTTCGGGAACACAGGTGGAAGGTTGCCATCGGTGAAGGAAGACATTAACGTTGGACGAAAAGAAAAAAAAAAAACAAAGTAGAAAGATCGATAGCAAAAAGAGAAAGAGAAAGAGAAAGAGAGTAAAAGGTTCGTTCGGTGTGAAAGTTTTCTTCGATGTTCGAATCGATCGATCGCACCTGGCACTCTTCAAACTTTTCTCGACGATAGACAGATCTGATAGATTCGGAAATATAGATTCCAAGAGTTTCTAACAAGTAGACATAAATTTGTCGAATCCTCGAATATGTCTCATGATTTTCAGCTAAGCTAAACATCGCTGAAAGATCTTTCACAGAGGGCGAGTGAAAAGTTTTCAGATGCTTTAAAAAATCAATTACTCTTTCGTCAGATCTTTCTTCCTTTCCTTTTTATTTTGCAGACTAATCCCTTTTTTCTTTTTCACGTTTTACAAATTGGGCGAAACTACGTGTCCCTAAGAACTTCTTTGCGATCCGAAAAAAAGAAATATTAGCTTAAAAAAGCTCGGGGAAAGAGTAATTGATTTTGAAAGACTTGAGAACACTTTCAGCCCTTTCCGTAGTCACTTAAACGATTTTCAAAAAACGATATCAAAACGCAAAATGGGAGATGCCATTATCGAAGATTTGTAAACGTATGAAAAATCAACGTCACCTTAGGATCCCGCAAAAGCTCGAGCACAATTGACACCGACATCGTCGTCCCAAGCCCTTCCATTATCGCAGCGGGAGGTAAAGTTTACTTCGCAAACTTCTAAGATAATCGAAAGTGTCGCCTTTATGTCTCACTGTCTACCTCTCTTTTAGATCCGTCAACCTACCACTTCCTTCCTCGCCAAAGAGGAAAAGAGACAAAGACGGAGAGAATCCTCTTACTTTTCTTCGACTAGCAAACTAGCTGCGTTTACCGATTTACGTTATATATCTACTCGATCGAAATACAAGAAAGAAGGAAAGAAAGAAAGAAAACTAAAAAAGCTAAAAACGAACGCAGCATTTTCGATCGAGAAGATCGAAGGATCAAAGCTATACTTTCAATTGCGACGCTAAGCTGTCAGTGACGTATTACTCTTCTTGGACGTACGTACGACGGACGTATGTATCCTCGTGGATAAAAACTTACAGGCACGATTTGATCAATTTTTCAAGATACCTATAGACCGATTAAAAGGAGAGAGGGAGACAGAGCTGGACGCAAACGTTGTACCATGCTTGAAATAGCTCTCGGCTTCGAGCCAGGCTGGCTGTCCAAACAAAACGGAGATTTCGAGTGCACCGATCGAGGGATCCTCGATATCGCAAACTCCATTTCTGGAAAATGACGCTACTTTTTTCGCTCCGCGCTTTTCCTCTTCTTTTGATATAACTACTATGTACTTAGTTATATACGTACACATTTATGTACTATAATATATATATATATATATAAAATGTATAAATAAATGTACGTGTACGTACCTATATTTTATATCTAAGAAAGAATCTCTCGCTTTGAAAGCAACCTTGGATGCAATTAATTTCAAAAGACGAGATAAAAACGTCGTCGACCGACGATTCCAATCCGAAGGCTATCGAAGAACTGCGAAGCAAAAGAGATCGAGAGAGATCATTTCGCTTAATTGATCCGCTTAACATCGTCGACGTGTAAAAATAACGAAGGGAGAAATGGAGAGAAAGAGAGAGAGAGAGAGAGAGAGAGAACGATAGAGAAAAGAAATAAAGCAGGACGAATTAAAAAATATGTAAGCCGGTGATTACGAGAATGGTCTGAGTAACACGTTGTTAGAGATACTTTAATATCGTGTTATTTAAAAATTATTTCTTTTTATATCGACAAATAGATCGATTTTTTAATATCTCGAATGACTTTGCTCGCTCACACAGTCACCGTAGTATCTTTCCGAGAATCCGTACGAGACAACAAATTTTTTCTCAAAGGCTAGACTCTAAAGATAAAGATGTTTCGCCATCTAAAAAAAAAAAAAAAAAAAAAAGAAAAAGGAAAAAAGAAAAAAAAAGAAAGAAAAAAAAAATGAAGACATCCATCATCGTGAGAAAATAAATCTAATGCGATTCGATCACACAGTTTCCTCTTTGATAGCCGAGTCGCATCTTAAAGTCGAAAGTTTGAGGACGGAGATAGCTCGCACATTTGTCGAGACGCGTCTTTCGCATCTGCATAATAGCGTTGAACGTTGCTCTTTCGTTCTCCCGTATATACGTACATACGTACTATGTATCTATGTATGTAGCTAGCTAGAGAAGAGATAAAGCTTTAGGAAAAGAAGTGTAGGAAAAGCATCAGCTTGAAACTTGGCGTCAGCAGCTAACGGCGACAGGAAAGCTCGACGGTGGAGAGTCGTAGGAGGAGTGTAAGGACGCAGAATGAAATCAATAATACACCTACATACAAAGCCACTGTGTCTCGTACGGTCTTATGGTGTGTTGCTATGGTATAAACTACTGTTTGTGCTGTCCTAGTGCTTGCACGCTCTAGTTTCTGACATTTCGAACCACTCTCCTCTCTCTCTCTCTCTCTCTCTCTCTCTCTCTCTCTCTCTCTTTCTCTTGTTCCCGGTTCCGAGCTTTCGGTGCTTGAGGGCTAACTTACAAACGCATCCTGTTGAACACACAAGAGAGAGAGAGAGAGAGAGAGAGAGAGAGAGAGAGAGAGAGCTAAGTCGTATGATAAAGTTTAACATTGTTTATCTTTGTACCATCATGCACTGGAACATTGCGGATAAACTGAAAAAGCTCAAGTTACAAAGCACGCTACATAGCTTTGACTAGCAAAGGAACATTATTTTAATTCATACGAGAAAATTAATTAAAAAATATAAGACGCGCGATCATTTAGAACGTTTTAAAGAAAGAATGGATATCGAGCCGGCTTCCATGTTATACGAGAAGGGTAGATAAAAGGCCCGGTTAAATTCAATAAACGTTCGATGCACTCACCCTCCATAAATATTTCTCGACCCGATAAATTTCTTTTCAATACCCTCGGAACTTCGACTCATGACGTGGAATTTTAATAGAGCTATGCGTGTATATAATAACGAAAGAGAGAGATTTAGATCGAACGAAATAATATGTAAATCATAGTCATCAATTTTGTTAAACGAAACACGCCGAGCATGGCAACTTCCCTAATTATTCGAAAACGAGGAAAATTATTACGAGAAAATTAATACGTACGTGTCTTTTCAATGACACGAGTCACGTTTTTCTCACCATTGTTCATGGTAATTGCAACAGTTTAGCGGTCTTCGCTAATTCATACAAACGAATACATCATATAATTCGAGACCATTGTTTTACGTGTCACCCAGGAGAGAGAGAGAGCATTGTAAGTTGAAAGTTTACAGAGCACATGCCTCGAAGTTAGAAGTACACTGTTTTAAGTTGATTACACTAGAGAGAGAGAAAACGTGTCGTCCCTTGGATTACGATCGAAAGGACCGTTGGATTCAGCTGAAATTTCATTAGCACCTAGAGAAAACAAAAAAAAAAAAAAAAGAAAAAGAGCAAAAGAAACTCTCGCGTAATCTCGTTCGTCGAGGGAAAAAAAAGCTGAACGCAGCGAAATTTCCAAGAAAAACTTTTGCTTAATACGATAGAAATCAAAGCGAATGTATAACGAACGACGAGCCAAAAGTTCTCGGACGATTCGAAAAATCGCTCACTCCCCTTCGAGACGTTTCGGACTAATCTTTTCTTCGAGCACGTAAAACCGTGCAAGCCTTAAAACGATCTCGAAAAGGAGCGATCGATTTTCAGAGATCGTTGGAAAAATTTGGATCCGTCTGTCGCTTCGGCGAGCACGAAAACAATTTTACTCTTTATAAATAAAAAGAAGCTCGGTAATTCGATAGGGAGTACTTATCCACTCATTTTCCGTCTTTTCCTTTCCGCTCGTTTTTATCGGAAACGTTATAAGCGAGGATACGCAAAGAATAATCGCCGACATAAAACCGGCTTTTGTGTCTGAGATAAGAAAATACTTTTATACCATCGCGATTGAACGTAATGCGATTCTTACTTCCGATGGAATTCGATGTTCCAACGTCGAGAAAAAGGAATTTCCTGTGTTTTCTTTCACAATGGATAACTCTTCGATCTTCCTACATTTTCATCGTCGTACTCTTCGAGTCTTTCGGCAAAGAAGAAAATTCCATTTTCAAATTCACCTTTTTCAAATAGATTCGATCGTAAATAATATCAAAGATATCGAACGATCGATCGATTATTTTCCGTATACGATCGAGAAAGCGTAAGAAAAATCTTATAGATACGTACGTGGTGATACAAACGAATGGTATTGTTTCATACCAAAATACGAGATACGAAAAGAAAGATCTACTTATACGAGAAAATCGAAGCACGCGAAAGATCTCGAAGGACTTAATTATTTTTCAAGAAGCAAGGGAGCTCTTCCTAAGAGCTTACCGGCGTTTCTCGATCGATAAGAAAAATTCTCTTCCAACGTAAGTTCCTTTTCGATATCTCGGTCACATTTTCTCGCATAAAGCGCAACGAACGATCGCTTCAACTTTCCAACGCATTCAATAAGTTCGTTCTATATTTCAAAGGAAACGTCGTCGAATAAAGTTAATTCTCGAATGCATGAACTTGCGAGGAAGAAGAAAAAGGAGAAGAGAAGATCTCACGAGTGTGTGGAAAAAAAGATAAATAATGAACGAATGAATGAATGAATGAAAAGTTGCCATTGTCGGACGGTTCTCCTCTCGATCGAAGGACGGGTCGAGGGATTTACCAAACCGATGCGAAAACGGCCAAGAATTCGGTGGACGCAACCTGTCGGAAATGTTTTCATGCAAAAACGACAGGAGAAGGAGGAGGAAAAGGTGAAGTTGGAGAAAGGAGATAGAGATGGCAAGGGTGGATGATACGGTCGTTCCTTCCAGCGACGGTTACACGATCATCCGGCAACATCATGCAGCCGGCTGGCCAGAGTTCGAGGGTGGATTCAATCTAGCGGGATTACGCTGGCCGACCTTCTCCTCTCCACCTCTTCCTCCCCTCTCTATATTCCGCAGCATCCTCTTCCCTCGTCTCCTCTGTCTCCATCTCTAGGGACGACGAACCGATCGAAACTTCCTATAGCTTTCTCTCCCTAGGACCGTTCTAATAGAGGGACTACCTTTCGGCTGTAAAGACTTTGGTTAAACAAGACGTACGATCGTAATCGTTAATCGATCTGAAGAAAAAAAATCTTTTTCGTTCTCTCCTTTTTTCCCTTGTCTCTCTCTTTCTCCTTTCTTTGCTTTTCGTTTCGATTATCGACCGATACTCCTACACGCACTCTTTTTGCTCGAACCTGTTGCGTCGTTAACATAATGCCTGACTAGCGATTGTAACTTGATATGAGAATATAACCACGGCCAGTGCTAATTGGATTTTACGTACATTAACCGTTCGTTTAACGACTGCTACACGATAAGCTAATTCCGTTGGCGGTGAGCGTACTAAAACATTAGTGCGGAGCATGCGTACATGCGTCGACTTTCTCCTCCCTTCTACCCTTGGGAATAAATGTAAACGTTAAAAACCTTAATGCGCTGCTCATCGTTTACGTTAATATCGCTATTTAACGAGTCTCCGTTTTATCGAGTGGTTCGTTATTAAATGTAAATACTGAGCGACGCCGTATAAACAATTATTACGACGACAACACGGTCAGAGAGAATCGTCGTAAAATACTTACAAATCTTCTTCTAGTAACGTCATTTCAACGGACATCGATTTGTCGAGGCTTTGTCGTATCGATGATAAATTCGCTTGTGAAAAATAATTTCACTCGGTCGTCGGTTTTGGACAGCGAGGACGCGTCGTTTCGAAGTTTGAGGAAAACCGAGAGAAAAACGGAGACGGATTTATTAAAATAAATTACCAATAAATTTCGTGCAAACCCACGAGAGTGCTACCGCGTTAATTTACTCTCGAATATACAACGAATTATACTTTTTCCTCGACGCAATAAATACTAAATATGTGCTGATATCACGAAAAACGATGCAGCTATCGGTACTTGGCGAAATATCGTAAACGGCTGAGATATTAATTGTCGTAAGATCGGCCGTTGGACGCTGAATAAGAGGACTGCGAGGTTGAATTTCTATATAATATTATGCTCGAGTCACCTTTATCCCCTCTCTCTCTCCCCTTCTCTCTTTGTATCTCTATCCACTTTTTTTCTGTTTACATAAGTTTTAGATAGGACGACCGAGAGCGTCGCGTTTGCTTTTTCGATTTGACTTTGGCTTGTTTATATTTTACACGTGGGAGGTCACACATAGGTTACGCACGTATTCACGCGTTCGATAAATATATTTTTTTTATTTTTCTGTCTCTCTCTCTCTCTCTCTCTCTCTCTCTCTCTCTCTCTCTCTCTTTGTTTCCGTATTTTGGAAGGGAAGCAAACAACAAGCTTAACCACTCTCTTTTTCTCTCTCTCTTTCTCTCTCTCTTTCGATACAACGTAAATAGATACATACATAGTATCACAGTGAGAATTTTTCCGATCGTTTGTCATACAACTCTTTCCATTTTCTATTATTTACTTTTCGCAATACATATTGCATGAAGAACGAAGGCGTGAACGACGACGAAGGATAACTTGAACTCGCACGGTTGCAATGTAATAAAAATTGAATCGATGCATAACGAATGTACCGAGTAGAAACGCATCGAAATAGCTTCTCTCTTCCATCCTGTTTTCTCCAACGAGGAGAGCAAAAGAAAGAGAGAGAGAGAGAGAGAGAGAGAAGAGTATATGAAAAGAAAGATGAAAACGAGGACGTATATAGCGAATACCAACAGCGTTTGTACGGCCGTGAGCTCGTGGCGTTCTCTAAAGGCAAATTAATTAAATTCGTAACGATTTTAATTAAATCGACGAAACCGGCATCGATGACAACTACTACAACTACTACTACTGCTACTGCTGTTGCTGCTGCTGCTGCTACTACTACTAGGCGGCGACGACGACGACGACGACGACGACGACGACGACGATGACGGCGACAACGATACACGTTCGATGCAGTTGTTTGCACAATCGATACTTTTAACGATCGAGAGAGTGTGCGTTTGTGTGTGTGCGTGTGAGAGAGAGAGAGAGAGAAAGAGACGTACGTATACAACAATGAGTCGACATAGCATACGCGATATTCCAATTAACGTAGACGCGGCCGTGACGTCGTTATCATACCGTGCATGCACGGAATTATTACAGATATTTCAAAAACGCCTACGACAGGCCTGCGGCGCGACTTCTGCATACCGATGCCAGAATACGCTCTGAGAAGGAACTACCTAGGAGGGTTTCTGACAACGACACGAACCAAGGGAAAGGGAAATGGAAGGATGAGGGGAGGGGAGAGAGAGAGAGAGAGAGAATGTTAGTAATTGCAAGGAGTTCTGCTAGGCAAGGTTTTAATAAGCGTCACTTTTTTTCTTTTTTCTCTTATGTTTTCTTTTTTTACGAGACACGTATTTTTTAGCAACCCGAGAGAAAGAGACGGCTAATTACACCGCCAATTTTTATTCCTACGAGAACTCGCGACAATGACGTAGAAAAGGGGGAAGATATAATTTAATTGGATACGATTCTTCGTTACGACTTTTCGTCTCATTTCTCTCCTTCTCAATTTTTTCTCCGTCCACCTGTGTTCGACTACTCGGATCTCCGATCCTTTCTCGATCGATCCGCAAGAAATTATTGTTTTTCTTTTTTTTTTTTTTAAGTGGCGATCGCTGATCGATTAGAAAACGCGTATAATATCGATAGATATTTCGTGTTTATAAAGCACGCACGAATCCCGTCAGAAAAATAATACCAATCGTTTTCGCACTTGTTACATATTCCACATTTGATACGGTATTAAAATGAAATATTTGGAATATATTTTTGGCGCCTCTGGGAAAATGAAATTTAACTGTTTAAAACGTATGTATGTAAATGCTTGCGCTTCGTTGCCCTACGAATTTGTCAATATCGATGCGATGCGCGCAAACATACGCATATAACATATCCCCTGTTTCTCTCTTTCTCTCGTTATACATCGAAATGCTTAAACGCGAGAATCCGCTGTTGGAAATTCTCCCAGCAAATCCTATTGCTAAAGTCCATGCGTTTTATTCATGAATGGCGTTACGAGAATGACATTTTTTTTTCTCCTTTTATTAAACCATGTTCACCACTGATCGTTCATAATCCCTGTATCTCTCGGTACTTTACTAACTAACAAAACAAAATAAAGAGAGCAATAATCCAGATAATCCTGAGATACTTTTTGCCGTGCTTCAATTTTTTCACATCTCTCTCTCCCTCGCAACAAATTTTATATTATCGCATACAAATTTTATTTATACAAAAGGAATATTATTTTTTTACGTAAAAGGCAATCGTTTATAGAATTAATAGAATTAAAAGAAATATATGATAAAAATCGTACGTTCATTTTCTTCGTTCTTTCTGGTTACAGACAGCAGAAAAAGAAGAAGAAGAAGAAGAAGAAAAAGAAAAAGAAGAAAAAGATCGTTGGAAATAAAGAAAGAAGAAAAGGAAATATGTCGAGAAGGGATGGGTCGAAAAATGGCCGGCTCTTTTTTCTCGATATCGACGCGAACGATAGAATAGAAGGAAGAAGGTGCCGTCTTCGTCCTGTACGTCTTCCTCTTCGTCTTCGATAACACGGCAGCTTCCTTCTCCGGCTCGTCTTTCTTCTCATCTTACTCATCCTTCTTCTTATTGAGAATGCGCATCGGAGCGTAAGAAGACGTAGTACAGTGGCAATAAAATGTGGTGCGCATTATCGTGAAAATGTTGGTGGACGAGTGTGGAAGCGGGATGGGGTGGACTACGGCAGCGAGCGTTAGAGGGGGTTGGTCCACCCCCGGTGCTACTGCTGGATGCAGAAACTCTGCGATGAGTTTTGGGGGCAGTGTACCTTCTCTTCACCCAGCTGGCTCGATACGATCCTTGCGTTCCCAGCATTCCATGCAGGTAACAAGACGCAAGACGACTATGTTTCTCTCTGTATCTCTCTCTCTCTCTCTCTCTCTGTCTCTCTGTCTCTCTCTGTATTTCACTCTTCCTGTTTCATTCATGCACATCCAACCTTTTCTCTTTGAGTCGAATAACGTTTTGCTAAATTGCGATGAAATGCTCCTCGACTCGACAGAAAGAGAGGGAGACGACGAACTTTTTTCTTTCTCGTTCAGTGAACCACAGCATGCAATTTTAAATGTAATAGTTCGACGATTCTTCGAGCACTTCGACACGCCGATATCAAAAAGTTACTTTCAACTATCCATCTATTCTTTCTCTTCTTTTTTTCTCTCCCTTTTCCTTTACACCTCAAACTATCCGGTCTATTTTTATAAAGTCGTAAAGTTAACATTCGCGTCGAGCCAGAGATTATCGGACTTTTCTTGTTCTTTTTTTTTTTTTTTTGCGTTGATTAATTTGAATGACGATATCGAGAGATCTACGTATCCCAAAGTCGATTCGAAAATAGTCGATATAAAGGGAATTACCAGTGGAATATAGGTGCGATAGGGTCTCTACGATGGGATACAATAGCCAATAGAGATATCCGTTTCCGTAACAGGCCTGATTGCGAAGCTATAGAAACGACACGTTCGTATTGGATATAGGTATACACTGCTCTAATTATCGTCAAGCTAGTTTTATTTTATATCCGATGTGTGTACGTCCGCACACACGTGCGTATACACGCTTGGTCCTACCTACGTCCAGAAAAATTCTATTTCGAGACAAAAAAAATTTGTGGTGTTTTTCTTCTATTGTTTCGTTTTGTTTTTTTTTTTAGTGTCCACAAGAGACACCGCAAAGATGTATACACTGCCATCCCATTCACGCATCGAACACTCCTAACAATTATGTGCATCATCCTATGCAGTATTACACGCCCAGTCATTGTACGGAGGGTCAACAACAGAATGGAACTTATACGCCGCATCGGAGTTCCTATCATGGCGGTGAGTTATCATTCAGTTTTCAATTAGCATAAATTTCGGCCATTTTATGAAAATATATATATGTGTGTGTGTGTGTGTGTGTGTGTGTATAACGGTTAACTCCTGTAAAACGCTTTGTCTACGAAATATAACAGTAGTAGTAGGTACGTTCGTCCCTTGCGATATGAATATGTAAAAAGCCAAGTGAAATTGGTTCTCTGATATCTTCGTTAAAACCACGTTCCGTATTTGTTCTTCGTCCATTACACGTCTAAGTATTACGTTTACTTTCCTATAACAATAATTCGTTCTTTTTCTTTTGCGAGATCTCTCTCTCTCTCTCTCTCTCTCTCTCTCTCGTTTTCTCTTTCTCTTTCTTTCTCGCTTCTTTATACTCTTTGAATACGTCGAACTCGTTAATATATTGGAGCGAGATGAAAACGTCCAACAAAAAGAAAAAAAAGGAATCAAAGGATCGATGCTATGCTCCAAGAGACTGCTTGAAAAAAGAAGTCTACTTTAAAAATTTTAATAGAAGGATGTAATGAACACCCTGTCGAAAATACTTTTCAAACGATCTCTTTTATGATAAATTATTATAGCTAGTTTGATATCATACGTTCGTTCTAATAACGAAGAAAGAATCTTTTCGCTGACGAGTTTTAGAAAAAGAAGAAAGAAAGAAAGAAGAAGAAAGAAGAAGAAGAAGAAGAAGAAGAAGAAAGAAATCTAGTAAGATTGACATTATTTGAAAGTTCTTTAGAGTACACTTGGAAAAACGTAAGAACATTATTACCGTGGCTTAACGTTAGAAGTTGTAGTTGGATTTCAGCTGAAAGCACGACGCGGAAAATCGGATAATATGCGAAGTATACGAGGTAGAAAGAGAGAGAGAGAGAGAGAGAGAGAGACAGAACCTTTAGAAAACTCGAAAAGAGAGCACGTATTCCTCGTTGGTAACGTAAAGGGAGCAAGCTTTTCTTCCATTTTATACTATCATTTTTCTACGTCGTATGCTAACTGCCTACCATCCACCCTCCGACCCAACAATCTATGGAATACAACCGCGACAAGGACGAAAATCGAAGCCCATCCATCTGCTCAAGTTTTCTACGAGCTTTTATATCGTAGAGAGGAAACTTTTCGAGAGGTGAAATTTAGTATGCTCTTAGTTGCGTTCTAAAGAGTTTAATCTTTGATCGGGACGGAAAATTGATGAAACTCCGATCGATAGGTTTACCACAGTAGGACGGATGCAGTTTCGTTTAATCGTTAACAAAAGGAGAGAAAAGGAAGGCCGAAGGAAAACGGGACGGAGAGAAATGGAACACGATATTATTCCAAAAGGGCAAAGTTCATCGTGCGAGTAGAAAACGTTACGGCGTTATTATCGCGAGTTTATGGTGAAACTTGTGTAATCCAAATGAGAGAAACAGAGAGAGAGAGAGAGAGAGAGAGAGAGAGAGAGAGTAAGGCGCGAGAAATCGCGTAATATGCGAAATATGAAGGTACAGTCGTTCGTGCTAGTTTAGATTGCAACGCTTTGTAAAATAACATACGTGAAAAAGGAAAACAGACGTACCGCTTTAAAGGCTGCTTATCGTCATGCAAAATTCGTATGAAAAGTATAAATTATACGTAACGCGTGTACTCTCTACTGTAATGATTAAATATCAATCTAGTTTTTTCATTCGTCGTCGTACGAACGATAGTAGATTTTTTTTAAACGTCCTTTAACTATTCATACACAGACACAGACACACGCACGCGCGCGCACACACTTTTGAAAGGATCTTCTTCGTTTCGACAGCGTTTCGATAACGGAGTCACTTAACGAGACATTCTTGAAATTGAATCGATAATGTTTAAGTATCGATAAGAGAGATCAAGGAAAACTGTCGTCCGATCGAAAGGTCACAATTCATTCTCAAAGATATTTTGTCGTACCGAGAGAACCGTGAAATTCAATTTAATCGTTTCCTCCAGTCCTTTCGGAACGAGCTCGTCAGCAATTTTTATGCCCAGCACACTTTTGCGAGCTACCTAATGGCGGCCTTGTAATTCCTTCCACGGTAATTTCATATCCAGAAGTGTCAGGATTTTTATAGCAAACTCCATTTTCAGCGATATTTCTCTCTTTCTCTTGGCACAAGGTACTACTTTTTATCATTGCCCAGAGAAAGATGGAGATAAAGAGAGACAGACGGAGAAAGAGAGAGTCATTAAAAACATCATACTTCACGTCCTAATAAAGATCGGATTAATTAATCGTTCATACTATATTTCAATTTTAATTGTTCCCGGCAATTTTCCCAAACACGATTTATTTTTTATATTACTAAGTTAGCGGCGAGAGCCCGAAACGTTTCCAGGTGATTTTAAAGATCATTATACTTTTTCTTTCTTTTTTTCGAAACTTTTTGAGCTATTCTTTTCTTTCTTTTTTTTTTTATTTCAAACTGTAAAACTACAAAAGCCTAGAAACTTTTTTTGAAGTTCGCAAGTCCGCACGTGAAATATTTCCACTTCTCTATTTCACAATCATTGACCCGTTTTTCTGCACCTTTGCTACGACGCGTCACCGACTCTGTCTCTCTCTCTCTCTCTCTCTCATTGTCAGCCCTTTCTCTCCCTTCGTCTCGCTACCTCTTTCTCTCTCTCTCGGTCTAGTAGATCATCCTCTTTATCTCTTTCCGCTTCTTTCACGAGGGAAAATTTGTTCCGTATTATTTTTTAAGCCGCTTTTCTCGAGATTATGATGGAACACGTGTAATTATTCGATTCAAATCTAACTAACAATTAAACTTTTAAAGGAAAAAGAAAAGGAACGAGATAAAATGAAAGAAAGAAGAGAAAAGAGGTCAGAACCCGGATCTGAAATGATGAAATAGATGTCATAATTATGAGGAAAAAGGAAAGAAAGGGAGAAAGAAAATAAATAAAAAGAAACAAAGAAAGGAACGTGAATGAAATTAAAAGAAAATTCCGGGCAGATACGAAGGAGAAAGAAAGACAGATAGGGAATTTCATTGCATTTTATACTTAAATTCTAGATTTTGACGAGTCGGTACGATCTCACTTTCCACTTTACAGTCATCCAAAGCCCTTTTCTCTTTACCTTTTACTTAAAGTGCCATCGCTTTTCTGCCCTTGCACGGTACACTGTCATCTGCCTTTCATGAACACTTTGACCTAAGTCTTTCTCTCATTTCTTTCTTTTCCATTAAAAAATATTCTCCTTTCTCTCTCCCTCTCTCTCTCTCTCTCTCTCTCTCTCTCTCTCACGCAAACTCAACGTATGTACGTCGTACGTAGAGAGAAAGGTATTCGATTACAACGTTACAAGTAATAACGCATTAAGATACCCGTATATAAAATAAAGCAGAAGGAAGAAGATTTTTAATATAACCGATAAATCCCCATAGAAATTCTTACGTTAAATGCTCGACAATATCCCTCTCTCTCTCGGACTTATCGGAAATCGATAATTCGATGTCGCACTGTCAATATCGAAAATGCTAGATGTGCTGCCAGTTAATATCGCGATATAACTTGGACCAATCGAGAGAAAAGAGAAAAGTCGAAATCGTTGGATGTTCGAGGGAAAACTTTGTTAGAGAAGAGATACATTTTTCCTATCTGAATCATACGTATGTATAAATATATCCTTGAATACATGGATATCTACTATTGCTAAACCATGAGAAAATAATTCGAAGGAATACGATCCTTCGATCTTTCTACCAGAGTCGATCGTTTCGTGCAAACTGTTACCTATCTCTTTCCATCTCTCGTCTCCTTTTTCTCTTTCTATTTTGTATCTCTCTCTCTCTCTCTCTCTCTCTCTCTCTCTCTCTTCCTTTTCTCGCGTCGTCTTCAGCTGTCCGGAGCACGCAAATACAACGTTACGAAGCCGAAAGATACCCAGCTACAGCTCCTTAAGAAGATGCACCACCCTTCCAATTTCTTCTTTTTAATACTCTACTACTCTCATCTTTTTCCTCTTCTTCTTCTTCTTCTTTCTACTTCCTCGTCAACAACTCCTGAAAAGAAACTACGACGATTCGCAACCGTGCGCTTAATTTACATACGAGCTACTTTGGTATTTCCTAAGAAGTGAACGTTTTAATGTACCACTTTCTTCAACGTAATCGCGAGTCTTTCTCCGTGTACCGTTTCTTTTTCCTCTTTCTACACTATTTTCCTTTTTACACGACGAAGATCCCGTTCCTTTTAACCCTTCCCGTAACATCCGATACTCGCAGCATTCATGCGTATTATGCCAATTATCGATTTCTTATTTAAATTGGATCCAATTACGAACGAACGTACGTACGTCAGAATAATGCGAGACGTGGAAAATAACGCGCGCGTGGTTGTCACGAAGATATCAATGTACGTTGAACGTCTGTGCGGAGTTTTCAATTCATTTCAGGATTTTATCGAGTTACCATAGTCATCTTGAGGAAGAAAATAATCGAAAATAATCCAAAGTAATCGAAACGAATGATTTTTAGTCTTCGAAAGAAAGATCGATTTGATCCATCTTTTTTTTTCTTGTTTCGTCCTTTCCAGACACTCGTATACGATATACCGACACGGAGGAAAGCTTGGCAGGGAACGCAAACTGGGTCCTTGGTGATTTACGAACTCTTCATCGTTGTGTTCCCGCATTGCGACGTACAGGTAGAACAACGTCATATTTGAAATCCGTTATTTTCTTCCTAGCAGCGAAAACGCTATAGAATAATTTGATTTCACGCACAACGTCGAATCTTCGAGCTTATGCAAATATAATGTTTGTTTAAGAACGTGTACCAAGCGATTCCAGAGATTAATTTAACAGCTGAGAAGACTAATTTCGAATGCGAGATCACGAACCGTTTGAAAATCAAACTCGATTTTATTTACTAATTTTAATTCGTTCTATAAGACTAAATTTGGCAATACGTCGTACTTATTGAAGAATGAAATGACAAATAATATTTCTATGATATTCGCGATGAAAATATTTCAAAGTTAATTAGATCGAATCTAACGAGACGTCGTCGTTAAGAGGATAATCTTTTTTTTTTCCTATCAGGCATAGACGTCGCTGGTATGCGAGCGCATTTCTATCCGGAGGGTGGCTGGGGGTGGTTGGTATGTGCAGCTGGCTTTCTCGCCCTGTTGCTCACTACAGGAATGCAGCTCGCCTTTGGCTTTCTTCATCTTTATGCTTCACGTCATTTCGGCGAGGTACATATAATGGACATAGGTACGTCTTTCTTTATCTTTCAGTCTTAAAAAAAAAAAAAAGAAAAAATACCAAAAAAAAAAAAAAAAAGAAAAAATAGCAAACAAAAACTTGAAAAAAGTCGCTACGTTTAAATTTGAATCCACCCTTCTACCACGGTTGGCCTACAAATAATGCTCCTACGTATTTCAAAATGTCAGACATGCACGATGAACGCGATCGTTTCTTTGAATCGCTTAGGACTTTGATAAAAAAAAAAAAAAAAAAAAAAAATGAAAAAAGAAAGAATAAGACGGTTACTAATTTAAATTTTCAATTAAGAATTGTCACGAAGAAAGGAAGGGAGACTGAAACCCGGAGAAATATAAAGTATATAATAAGCAATCTTTCCTCAAAACGCGATAAAAATGTTGAAAGAAGTTTAATCAAAGTTTGTCAACGTTATATAATTCTGGCTTAGAGATATTTCTTCGATATATCGTAGGATATCACGAGAGAAAAATGCAACAAGGGGACGTAAATAACGCTCCAATAACTTTATAGTAAAGTACAATGAGATGTCGAGCTTTATGTTCTCTTCTCTCATTAGTTCGTACGTATATTTACTTTGTTGTAACTTGTCTCTTATATGTACATATAAAGATAGATGTGTTACCGAAGATCGATAAATGGCAGAGCTCAAAGAATCTGTCGTAGCGATTTATCAGGGGCTCGTTACCTTGGTACTTAACCTTTAAGCTGCTAGAACAGAAAGAGAGAGAGAGAGAGAGAGAGAGAGAGAGAGAGAGAGAGAGAGAGAGAGAGAGAGAGAAAAGGTAGTAGTAATATTGGGGTCAAAGGCGAAAAGTGCTTTCGGAAAACACACGTGAACTACGGAGCTCGATGGGGTGGCTCTTATCGACGATACAACCCAGCAAAACCCGGAAATTGTCGACGCGTTTGACTTTATTTAAGGGTAAATAAATCAAGGGAACGAAGAAAAAGAAATCTAATAATGCTTGTAAAAAAAAAATATATATATATATATATTGCAAAAAAATTATCGAAATCGAAAATGAAATCTCGAGATAATCGATAATATTTAGGTAAAACCATAGGTTTTACCATCGACCGAATTATATTGAAAATTCTACGTCAGCTCTAGTCAACTCGTTAATATTCCATTCCTCGAGGAAGTAATCCTTCTGACATCGAAGAGCAACTCGAGAGTTACGAATTTAACGGACTTATTAATCCATGATACTTGTAATCGATTTACTCGAACGAAGAAACTAATAGAAAGAGCAGTTGCAAAGACGCATCAAAGTTAAACTATGGAAGATACTTGAGAAATCGGTACAAAGTTTATATTCGCTTATCGAGAGAAGCTAAAAAGATAAAGAAACATATTGCTTTCTTTAAATATTCCAAATTAGAATTATCGAACCAGCCAGAGATCATTGGATAAATTAATTAAATGTGTTAACGAGCGAATTAAAGTCATAAAAAAAATTCGAAATTATCAGTCATAAAAAAAAAAGGTATCGAAGAAATGATCGTTGCTTTCAACGTGCGATCTCTTGGAGAAAACTTCGATCAAAAGGAATAGAATCGACTCGAAAGATTTGAAAAAGTAATGGATTCGCAAAAGTTCTACCAAATTGTATTCGTCTTGTCTCGGTCAGTCGTTTTGTACGAAGCATCGTTCTTCTTAAAAAGAACAGAAAAAGAAAAAGAAAAGTAGCTCTCGAATTTCTAGTAGCGAAAACGATTCTCTCACTCTTTCTCTCCAACGATTTCCCTTCTCCGTCTTTCGAACATACGCGAAACAGCACAGGGCAAAACTTGTCGAACTTCTTACTCAATCTCGAGGAAGTGAAACTCCGTGGAAGAAAATAAGTTTCCATTCTCGAGGATCGGAAAAACACATTTTCTAAATCCCGATGCGCAACCAGCAGTATGTCTCTCTCTTACTCGACATAGACACACATGCATGCCTTCTCTTTCTCTCCCTCTTCCTCTTCTTCGTCGTCTCTTCGTTTTCTTCCTCGAGGGAACGAAGAATTTTCTAGCCTTCCGCGAGGATCCATTTCATGCACACTTTCGACGCAGTTTAATCTTCCACCAGGAAATTCCCCGAGATAATCCTCCAAATACGATCGTCGCTAACAGAGAGAAAGAAGGAGATAGACGGACAGATAGATAGATAGATAGATAGATAGATAGATAGATAGATAGAGAAACAGAGAACGAGAGAGAGATCAGTTCAGAAAAATCGCAATATGTATCTAAGCGATTCGTAGAAAAAAAAAATATGGCGACGAGTCCGCAAACGCACTTTCATCTCGTCCTTTCAGGATTCCCATCAAAACTTTTCCCACCAAGAATATTCTCCTTTAACGTCATTTATTCACCGTACGTCTATTCCGCCGCGAAGACGTTAATCCTCGACTCTCCCTTTCCCTTCGGTCCTCGAAATAAACGTCAACTTTTCTTCTTAATTCCAATTATATATTCCCTTTGATCAAAGTAGACAGCAAATACAAAGTACTAACTTTCGATCGCGAAAGAGGGAAAGTACGAATTGTCGACTTTAAAAGGGACTAGTCTCGATTAAATAGAAAAAAAAAAAAGAAGAGAAAGAAAAAGGAAAGGAAAAGGGAAAACGGGACAAAGATATTAGTCGTGGAAATTTAAATGGAAAAGAAAGAAAGACGAATGATCGTCGAAAACGTTAGGAATTTTGTCGTACGAGCTGTCCCCTGAGGGAGAGACCGAATCATCGACTAGTATTTACCGTTGGGTGAACACACCTATGTATGTACCAACCGCGTCCTAGGTAATCCCTGTATGTGGAGCAATATAGTACGTCGTACACTATCTAATGACATATACGAGCGCAACCGGCATTGACCGCAGTAGTCCCTCTCTCCGTCTTCCTCTCTCTCTCTCTCTCTCTCTCTCTCTCTCTCTCTCCTCATCCAGTACTGGCACACGAGCGGTTTCTACCTCAAGATACGGATTTATTTGCCACCACCCGCAAAGCACTATGAATTATCCTTTCTAAACTTTGGGTCAAGGCCTACGTTCTCTCTACGAGAATATAATATACGATCCCCTTATACATTCGCTTCGCTCGTCGAAAATTTTCTTTAGAATCGCGAGCACGTAAAAGTTCTTCTGCGACGGTCTTAAGGATTACGAGAAAACAACGAAACGTTAAAACCTTCTGTTTTTCCTTTAGCTCCTAACGTCCACGGAAAAATATCACTTTTCTCGAGCCGTTGCCCGAGGACTCCTGGGAACATAAGAGAAAAACGATATCTCCGTTCTTCCGACTACGTACCGTAACGGATTTATTCGTTTATTCCAACTTTATGGGTTGAGATTCATTTGACGTTTCATTCAATTTTTCTGAATTAACGCGTTTCGACGTTGATCGAGGTAAAATCAAAAACGAGCGAGAGATCGCGAAATCGTGCCGTGCCTTTGACGAGCATTCGTTCTCGTTTATATCATACGGTTAAACATGGTCAAATTCCCCGTCGCCCCAACTCTCGTTCTATTCCCTGACTCTACTCTCTACGTTCCTTTGCATCGTGCCTAATGCGACAATGCGGTCGCTAGGCATCATTGTACGCGAAGTATGGGCAAGTAAGTCGAGACAATACACGGTGTTCGCATAGCAGACAGTAATGACGTTATATGTAAAGTTGGCCCATGGAATATATCGGTCTCTCGCTCAACAATGAGGGGGAGAGAGGGAGAGAGAATAAGCTATAATCTCTCTCTCTCTCTCTCTCTCTCTCTCTCTCCACCTCTCTTTGTAGCTGCTGTGTTCCAGCATCCCCGATTCGCATTCGCGCAAATAACGTTACGAAATATGTTGGTGGCTGAATCATTTAGCTCGAACTAATCGATGGGCTGCGTCATTATTCTAATTAATCGTATCACGTTATTGTCCGGTATCCCGAATCGATTCTCATCCTATCGCGTTCCTTCTCGCAGACTCTTCGTATTTAAAGGAGAAACGTGAAATATTTGCAGGATATAGGTATAGATCGTAAATAACGATAGGATTTTTATTTCCATAGAGAAGAGTCTATCCTCTCGACCTCTCGTAACTTTATTTCGATGTGATTCTCCAAGGCTTGCCGATGTCTAACGTTGTTCCATCCGATCGGATGCAGAATGCTACGGTATCTACGTAAGCATGAGAAACGGTAACGTAAGAAAAGCCGAAGCTTTAGGGATTTTTTTCTTTTCTCTGATATACCGCATCCTGCGATTCGGTAGATAATGGGAGTACGCCGCACGTACGGATACCGCAACCGCATTCGAGGGGATTCGTGGTCGAAATTCGAAGGTAGACCTAGTTTCCGAAAAGTTACCGCCATGTTTCTTCCTTCATCAAAGTTAAGACGTCCGGATAAAACGAAAATCAAAGAAAATCGTCCGGTTCTAAGAGCTGAGGAAGATAAAACGATAAGAGGGATCTCGACGTCAGGAAAAAGACATGTTATATAATTTTCTAATATTAGAAGGCCAAGGTCTTCAGAGGTTAATTATGTAATGCGTTATAAACACACGCGCGCCGATCGATATCCCGTCTTTTGTACGACCATATCGATTGCTCGTTCAAGCTGTTTTTAAAAAGGTTAGTTAGGAAGAGCGGAAATAACCGACCTACCCGACGATATACTCGTCGATTGAAAGGATTAATACGAAATCTTATTTCGAGTTAACAAGCAAGGAAACATTCGCAGCCGATCGTTGGAAAATCTTTGAAAGACGACTCCTCTTCTTTTCTCTCTTCCTCCTTTCTCCGTTCGACGACGAACGTGTAAAATATTTCGCGAACGGCTGCCTTTATCGATAATAAAACACACACGTACGCGCGCACACGGACGCACCGAGGTACCACCAAGGAAGTCACTGGGAAAGTCGGAAATGCCTAAGGTCCCTGTGTCTTTCAAAATATTCTCGCGAAATAAAAGCACGAACGGTGGATATAAGATAGACGTAAAAGGGACGTCGCGTAGGTTGAGCTTTACTGTAAAAGAAATATATGTGTACGTTAACGTGGAAGGATTACTACTACTACTACCACCACCACTGCTTCTCGAAAGCAACAAGAACAAAGACTTTGTCGTTTCGTCTGACGGTTCGACGATAGAATTCTTCGACGTTTCTAGAAAAACTTGGACTCTTTATTTTTTTTTTTTTTTTTCGTTATATATATTTCTAAACTCCCCGATGAATCTTCGAGATACGAGAAGCTTTACTCTAGTTTATAATGACGCTTTTGAAGTAATATTTCAAGAGTTTTTGAACGCTGACCGAGGACACTCGTTCGTACATCTTGAAACGACAAAATTTTCGTTGTGTGCGCGCGTGCTATCGGCTTTTTCTGTTTTACTCGTCGAATGTATAAAACGCTTCGAGGTGTAAAATGTTCGATTCGATAGCTCGCAAAGAGTCGGGCGAATTGATTTCGATCCTGCAAAATATTTCTCTGGACGAGTAACGCTTGGAAAGGAGGCTTTTCTCGCAAAGTTCCTATATTCGCATCAAAGACGATTGAAAAGTGCCACTTGGGAAATATACTCGCTTCGTACTTCATCGAGCAACCTTCTGTTTTACTCTCTCCTTTTCTCCGGCTTTCTTTGTTTCTCTTACTCCTCGAGCAAATCAAAGTTTCGAAAATACCTCGAACAGGCACTCGGAACGTTCAAAACTTTGACAAGATATTCGCAGAAAGTTCTTCAAACGACCACGATCTCGAATTTGTTTAAATTTTTCGTCTTCGTGGGACGAGCCGAAAGTTCCTACGGTCGTAGTTTTACAATTTCGAAAGGAAGAAAAATTAGCCTAAAGAGTCTCGAAAGAGGGTAATTGATTCTTGAGACAGCTTAAAAACTTTTAGTCCACTCTGCGCTTTAACGTATCTATCATCGCTATTATAATATTCAAACATAACGAGACTGTCTTCGCGAAAAGGAGTATATATTATACACGGGTAGGAAGAAGGTGATGGTTTCTTAGCTTACCTTGCATCGTTATTCTGCGCTTACCTTACACCATTATTCTGCGCTTACTTTGCGCTTACTTCGCGTATTTGTTTCAAGTTTCTACGACTTTCGGCTCCAAAGATATTCTCACGTATAATAGATGAGGTAGTTATCAATACGAAGAAAAGATTATTTCTGCGATCAAAAAAAAAAAAAAAAAAAAAAAAGAAAAAAAAACAAGTTTATCAACTATTCATTAATGTGTGTAATAATGTTATAAATCGATCCGAATTTCTTTTTAACGAGATAAGATGGAATTCGTTTATAAAAAAATTGCTTATAACAAATCCTTGATCAATCGTTTATCAATATTTTATGGGAATGTCTCCGAGGCTGAAAGTCGTAGAGCTTTGAAATAAATATTCGCAAAGTAAGCGCGGTATAACGACGTAAGATGTTTCTAAAAAAGAACAAACATATTCAAGGTTATCGGAGTTATTGCCCTACTTTTTTACGTGACGATTTGATATATTGGATTTTTATCTATCGGAGCAGCAACAAGTGTTTCTTGTGTTTAGATATCCTTAGTTAAATGGACGTTACAGGATGTTACAAAACCTAAAGCCACGTCAATAAGTTTACACCGCAAACACGTCCCGCGACAACGGAACTTTCGTTCTAGTTAATCGATCCTCTGTCTGTCTATCTGTATCTCTTTCTCTTTAAGAGACAATACACTTTGAGAGAGAGAAAGAGAGAGCACGATAACGACTCTCGCAAAGGCAAATAATCGATTCTAGCTCATCGACTAACGAGCACCGACGTGCGAATTATCATAACGCGAACGTCGATTTGTATCCTACCTACGAATCATTACGGTTGCAAGGATCAGAAGGGTCTTCGATATGTCGAGTTAATTGCACGTACAAATTGGCGTACATCGTTACGCTCGTATGTCGTTAAATGAATCGTAATTAATGCTCGTATATGTTCGCTCTATTTTTCCTTTTTTTTAATTAAATATTTCTCTTTCTTTTTTAAATCGATCAAAGTGCGCTCTCTGAATTTTTTCAGTAAATACGGAAACGTTAATGCGTGAAAAAAACATTATGGAAGAGCGATATTTACTTTTGGCATGGGATTTTTAAATATTAACAAAAGTGATATTAACAGAAGAAACATACGTGTGTTTCGTAGACCAGTTAAGTGAAAAAGGAAATTGTAGAACGGCAAAGAAAAAACGATAACTAAACTCGAAACTTCTCGTCTAAAAGCGTCTCACGAGAAACGTCGTTAGTGGAGCGATATATTACGAAAATCATCTCGACTTGTACGTCTGACAGAGTAATATCCAACTGTTTCCTAACAGAGAAAGAAAGAGAGAGAGAGAGAGAGAGAGAGAGAGAGAAGAGAATTCACCCTTCGGTACGAACGTCTTAGTCCTTTCCCAGAATTGCATCCTCGGTTCGATGGCTAATTACTGCTGTCGCGAAAATGATCTACGTTCCAATCCTATACGGATAATTAGTCGACTTCGAGTTAAATTAGTATAATCCATCGATCTCGTACTTTGTGTTCTCTACGTGAGAACTGTTAGTTAGTGGCATAGAAATAAATGGAAAATATTAGACGACGAAGAACGAAGAAAAAAGGAAAAGGGAGTAGGGGAATGATGATTCAAAAAATTTCAAAGAATACGCGAGGTCGATCGCCTCTCGCGAGAAAAAAAAGTTAATAACGAAGTGTGGGTTTTATTCGAATGGTAATCCGGTTTTGGAAAGAAGATTTAATCGAAAACACACCGTCGTTATTTTCTCTAACGACGTTCCAAACGCTATGGCACCTTTATAAAGTGACTCGCTTAGGAAGGAAATCCTATAGCAGGGCGCGCTAGTTTCGACTTCGATAAGTCGACGAATTAATTCTGTCCTTTGGGATTACACACTGGCACGAAAATCCTTACCGACTGTTTCGATAACTCGAATAATCCCTATCCTACAGCCACGAAATCATTTTCACCTATCCTTTGAAATATTTCTAAAATGATTCAATTAAACGATAACGACGGATAATAATATTAATCGTTTCCTTGCCAAGAATGATTTTAGTTAAAAGCTCTCTCTTTACCGAAGATCGATGAATACAATCGATCGACGAAAATTCTCTAGGAATTAAGAACTTTGGACGAACGTAGCATATTTGATGGTAACTAAATCTCTCTTTTTTTTTTGTTCCCCTGACATTCTATATCAATTCGATGCGACTTAAATAAGAAATCAATATTTAACGTAATACAACAAAGTATCGGATGTTACACTATGGAGACATATCTACCGTAATGAGAGACACGCTACGTTCGCTTAGAGTTCTTAATTCGTGAAAAATTGTATCGATTATATCGAGAGATATCGATCGGATTGCCATAATAATCTGTAAGCAAGCAAATGTATCATTTTAATCGAGATTTCGTATATTTCCAAGTAAATCCTTTCGAGTAGTAAAAGTCGTAGGAGGAAAGAACCAAAGGACCAAAGTGTAATCCGAAAGTAGAGGAGGCTAACGAAGAACTTGCAAAGCAGTAAATCTCGTTCCGCTTCGAAAGCTTTCTGGGATACGGTTGCCGACGTGTCCGTGTGCACCATGTGCGGGACGAATATAACTTGGTCGGATGAATATTCACGGGGCGTAAAAAAGTTTGGCATTAAATTTAATATAGATACGCTGATGTATGTACGCGGACATGGGAAAAGCATTTACAAAGCCGCCCACGCGAATTC